>NC_140301.1:40295547-40518547 GCF_964211825.1 Aythya ferina
ATCTTTCACAGTCAGTGGAAAATGAGGAAGATGCTATCTTCAGCAAGGCCTTCAGGTTTCCAACAGTATCAGCATGTACTATGCAGGAGATTCTAGTGATGCCTGTAGTCCATACACTGTAATGTCTTGATTAGAGCAGTTTCTTGGCACAATCAGATAAAAATAGCCGGACAACTGAGATTCTTACTCTGAAACAATGTTGAAAGGTCTCTTGAAATAAAGTCTTCAAAAAGAGATTAAACTTAACTTTTATTTGTTTATAAATGAGGTATAAACTTGTGAGTTAATGATCTCATTCACATTACACAAGTATTTTTTATGGTGCCTTCTTAGACTGAATCTTCATTAACTGTTTAGTAGGTAACTTTTTTGAACCACGTTGAATGTGTGTTCCTTTCATCTCCTCTGTTAGCAGTGACTTGTTCCTAATTTACTCAGAGCCTGTTGACTGTGTATGCAATGTTGAAAATAATGTGGCACAGGCAGTTTTCCATTAAGTCATGGAATAACAAGTTGTGAGAGCTTCAGTAAATGAAATGTAAAAAAGGCAAGGTGGAAGCTACACAGCCAGGCTGTCTTTTGTGTAGTGTTTTGTAAGCGTTAAGTGAATTCCTTGGATAGAGTATTCTTGTCATTATAATTTTTAATGGGTATGTTTTCATCAGCCCTTTCTCCTAGGTCATTCAAATGAAAAAGACTCTAAAGCAGGGAGTGACACTTTTTATTTTTGGTGACTTGATAACTTAGTTATTGTATTAGTATTAGAAAATCTAATGATCTTCATACAATAAGAGAGGAACAAGCCCAAATAAATGGCCTGCTCATATTAATTAGCTAAAAGGATTTGTAATCTATTTACATAAAGAAAGCATTTGAAAAGCTTTCTGGAAAAAGATACCTGTAGTAATATGCATGATGCTAAAACCATATAACGAAAAGATGGTGATGTAAAGGGCAAAAGTAGTCACTGACAATAGTGGGAGATGTACTGGCCTCAAATCCCCTTGCAGAGATTGAAGCATGAAGCTGAATTCAGCTTTCTTGAGTTGCCGACCACATCAGGAACATAAAAAACCTTAACTCTAGTGGCTCCTCCACCTTTGGACAAGGAGCCTAAAGAATATAGTAGCTACCTGTGATGTTAAGAGCCTGCTTTCAACTGCTGTAGTCAGCAGCCTTGGTGTATGTCTGCTCAGACCACCTCTGGCAGTTCAGGAGCATTTATTCTCTTTCAAGATCTCTGTTTTAGACTCTCTGAGGGCATCCTGTTAACTACTAAGGGTAAGAGAAAGCACCTCTTTCATCTTGTCTCCATTTAAAATGTACGGAAGGGCCTTCAGCACATAGCAAAATGTTATAAAGAGCTTCAAGCTATCAGCTTGTGTGGAGGAATTGGAAAGGAGAGGTAACTTGTCAAGTGAAGAGAACTCTGAATGCTAATTGTGATGGTGATATACAGCAGGTTTCTTTGGGCTGTTCTGGAAACACACTAAGAGGTCTACTTAGAGAAGAAGTGAAGAGGTCTAAATCCTATTGGATTTGGGAGGTCAAGGGTTTGTCAACAGCCAACCACAGCTTACTTGAGGTCGAAAGCCGTGGGTACTTTAAGTCGTGTGTCTGTGACAAGGAAGCTTGAAGACAGAAAATTGGTAGATGTAAGGTCTGCTTTCTGTTTTCAAAAAGTTCTGTTGTTTCTTCTCAGACCATGGATGCTATTATTGCTGTTTCCAATTGAATGTTTAGCTTCTGGCAAACTTGAAAAAAACACAACTAATTAAATGCATCTTTAAGTGCATATCACCTGTTTTACACTCATGATCTTAGGTAGAATTTGAACATTTCATGTGTCACTGAAGAAGACAGCTGGCAAAATGGAAATGAAATCTGAGTCTTTATGGTTTTATGGTTGCTACAGTGTGCATCATGGCTGTGCTTCAAATATTGTTCCTAAATTGGTTAATCTGTAATTAAATCTGACCAAGTGTACCCTAAACCTGATTCCAATGTGATTGTGGGTGTTATGCCACAGAAAGTCTGTTTTAAAGCAACAGCACAGATTAGTATAGGATGTCTAGGCTTGTGATAATCTGTTGCTGTATATCAAGCCCTTTCATCGTATTTCTTTTGCTGCTAGGAATTCCAGTAGTCTATCGAACCAAGCAGAGCCAGTGTGCAATCCTGCTGATTGACAATAAATGCAAATCATTGTTCCTGAAGTGTTGTCCAATTACTGGTTTTAACTATATGGTTAATGATCTGTCTCAGCAAAGTCTCAACCCTAATTGTAGCTACGTGTTGCAGCTGGAACCAACGTGAAAGCCTATCTAACAGCTAAGGGCACTGCCTGGACTTGTCTGGTGTTTTAAAGTTGGACCGTGCTAAGTAACTACTCCTTGGTAACTATTTCTTGGTAAAACCAGGGTAGATCTTAATTTATACCTGAGGTCTTCATTGAAAACTTACCTGGGAGACTGTGCAAGAATACAGTAATCTTGCTAAGGCTGGCTTTTCTGTTTGGTAATGCTGACATTTATCATAAGAGAGGGTTCTGGTGAACCAGAGAAACTGGTTAAATGAGAAAGCTGGTAAGAAACTTGGTCAAGTGTAAATCTATGTGCTGACAGAAGGCACTGTTCAAAGCAGTCTTAAATCCCTTCCTGCCTAAAACATAGAAATGCACCTTTGAGGAGTAGGTGGTCTTCGAATGTGTCTTGAACAACTTGATAACTGTGAAAGATCTTTAATTTTCCAGCAGCTTTATCAGCCCTAGTTTCTACTGAAAATTAGCTAACAGTATCCTCCAAGTCCTTGACCCGCATTATCTTTCTGTTTTTGATAACACTTGGTTTATCTGTGTCTTAAGCCTAATCTCCTAAAGCGGGAAAACTGGCAGAGCTGTGTGTTAGCTTTTGCTCATTGAGAGTGTCTTTCTCCTGGAAAAGTATGCAGGCATTTAACTCCTCCAAGCACTGGATCAACCAAAAACTGAATGGGGAATCTGGAAATCTGTTCTTAAATCTATGCTGCTACTTTCTGCTGGCTCCTCTATGAGACTAATAACGGTACTGGAATGCATCCAGTGCTGTGAGGCCCAGCACTCTCTGTGCAGATCAGGATTAAGAATGTGTTGCAACAATGAGTTCCAGGTGTTAAAGCCATGTGGCAAAGTCCTTGGAGCTCTAACTATGTGTGCATGTGTGGTCGAAGACTGCGTGCATTTCAATGTAGAAAATGATTTTTTTTTCTTCTTCAGAGTAGCAGGACACATGGATACCTGAAGACAGCTGTATACTTGAATTTTGAGTGTCAAGTTGCACCTTGGATGTAGCTACTATGTAAACCTTAACACTTGGTATGACTTTTATCCTCCATGTCGCAATCTGTCTTCATAACTCTTCTGAGCAGGTGTGCAGTCAGGGGTCTCACCTACAGAGGCTTTTGATATCCCATTTTCCCCTGAGCTGCATGTTCTCTTTTATGATGAACATGTGAAAACAAGCCTTTTTTTCTCATTATCTGCTTTGGATACTACCAGAAAGAACAACTGTCACAGAATTTTTGTAACTAACTCAGAGAACAGGCTAGAATGTCACATTAAGCCTCTAGACTCAGGTTGTTGAGGAAATACTTGTCCCTCTTGCACCACCTTGTCCCTTCCTGTCTGCTCCCTCCTCCTCCCCAATCTTCTTTGCTTTTCTGTTTTAAAAGTTTTCTGAGAGTTTTATCCTAGCTGAAATCTTCAAACAAGATTTAAACACCCCCTGCCCCTTAAATTGTCAGCTGTGTTGACTTTTTTTAGAATCCATTGTGGATGTTTCCTCTCACAGCATTTTTGTGGCACAACATTTAGACACTATGGAGTTCATTTCTCTAGTAATCTGTTCATACAACCGTATTATAAAATGTATCCCAGACTGAGAAAGCAAACTCAGAGAGAAAAATGGAGAAACCTTAGAGCACTAATTGACTGGGGAATGGATTATCTCCTTTAAGAGGAAGCAAACTACTGGCATTTGCTTTATTAAAAAAGCTATTGTTTGGAGATGTTGATATCCTCTGCAAAAACAGGCAGCTTCTTCGTCCTGCAAACTGATGAACACATTCAGGGAGCAGTTCCTGTTTGTTTTTGCTCAGGTTATACTTGATCCCAAGTGGACTGAGCTCTGAAAAAGCCCTTTGGCTCCCACAGTCAATCAAATCTAGCTTCAATACTAACCTAAGCTAGAAAAGATTATTGAAACTACTCGTCTATAGCATGAGCTTGTTCATGATGCACTCCTCTGTTACAATCCCTCTCATTCTGCACACCTTTAAAAGAATATGAGCTTGGAGCTGATGTCTTATAATTACAGAAGAAAAAAGGGCAAATTCTTCTTTCCAAAAAGTTTTGACTCCATTAGCCACTATATTGTGATATCCACCTAAGATGGTCTCTTTCTGTGTGTGTGTTCGGGTGTGATACTACTTCATTCACTCTTTTGTTTTCAGAGAACAGTGAACATATTAACAGGGATATGTATAAGGTTCTGGTCAAAATGATAAAATTCTTCTGAGCTGTGGCTTTTTTTGCCATTAAAAATTTATCTGTTTCTATTGTAAAAACTAATGATAAAATATGAACTTCCAGACAGGTTGATTCAAATCACCAGAGAGGTAAAGCTTGGATCTCAGTTGTTTTTGCATGCTGAATCCAATATTGCTGCATCTTCCTTACAAAGTTTTGTGAACCTAGGTGAGTTCAGCTCTCACTCTGCATGCCCCTGACTGTGGTGCATCTCCCCTTTGGAATCTGCTAGTGAAATACCAGTTCGTTTCTGGTAATGAGCACAGGTTTTTATTTCAAATAATATTGGCTCAAGTTTACATTGGAAACTTTCAGCAGTTTTTCTAGATCATCCTTGGCATTTGGTTCATTCAGGAGGGCATTGTGCTTTCCAGAGACTCCCAAATCCTGCATGCAGAGAGGTGTCAGGAAGATGCTGTAATTCATTTTTCACCTTGGGCACAAAATGATGTGGAGGCAGTTGGATGGTAATGTAAACTGACTCCTCAGCGAATAAATGAACATGTAAATTCAACTAGTTTTACTGGGAATAGGCTTCGACAGCGGTGTTTTTGAATATTCTTCTTATCAGGTGAGTTGTTTATATGCACAAATTCTATTCATCATCAAATCTTAAGTGCAATAACTCTGAAATACATTCCTTCCTTCCTGTAGAAAATGACTACAAATTTTAACACATTAAAACAATTCCTAGAAGTGTGCTATTTTAAATGTGCTTTTTAAATGTGCAAGTGAATTCCAGTGACATTTAGACACCTACTTAGTGTTCTTTGAAGCTCCCTTTAACTTAGGGGTACATGGAATCACAAACACCCAGAAAACAGAATGTTTCAAAACATTTCACTGTTTCATAAGAAGATACTTTGCTGGCAAACAGTGTTGCCTGTGATATATTCTCCTGGCCAAATACTTGGAATACACTCCAGAGACCAACTCCCATTACAAAAGCAATATATGCACCTTACACTTGTATTGTGACTCCTGTGGCAGATTTATAGGTACCAGCCAGTTGTACGTGCTCATAACTTTTGGGAACTTTGGGATAAAATCAGACCTTTGGATTCTTGGAGCCTTCCAAAATTCTGGAATGCTCTTAAAGATGATTAGGAAGAGGACAAATAAAATGACTAGGTGGCGTAGAAGGGAAATATTATTTGTCAGCTAAAGTGTAGAACAGCAAGTGATAGATGCTGTTAATGACCACAGAAACAAAACCAACTTAGTGAAATACTCTGTAACTTTGTGTTAAGGAAATGTACTGCACTGAAAATCTTTGATTCTATAATGAAGAGACTATTATCCTGCTGCACGTTAGAAATATACCACATGTGCTTTGTGCAAATTGCCTCCAGCTTGGTGATGCAGACAAGGCAGGCAGGAGGGAGGATTTTGCCTCTGTCACTGCAGATACTCCCTGAATCAAGGGAAGGATGGTGTGTGAGAACAGACCAGGAAAAATTGTCAGCACGAGATGGCAATTGCTCCCATGTAATCTTCCTTGAGGAATCTCTGGTATGATTGCATGGTCTTTATGCTTGACGTGACAAAAAGAAAGATGCTCATCAGGTGCTCTTGCCATCTTATTGGTGCTGTCTTGGAGAAAGTAGTAAAATCAAAACAAATTGGTAGAAAAGTAAACTTCCTTTCCTAATGTAGTGGTTTCATATTTTACATTACTTCTCAGACCTACAGAAATTTATCTATTTATTTATTGAGAATGGACTAAATCTTTGAAAAGGTACAGTTTAGAGTCTGACCGTTGCAGTTGGGGATGTACCTTACCTGGCGTCACTGAACTCACTGAAAATGGAGTGAATGTACACAGAGTTTGCTCATCTGTCTGTAGTTTGCTCTTAGGCCATAAACATCCCTGTGGCCTAACCAGTTTGGTTTGGCTAGGTGCTAGTAATAGGTTTTGTGACAATAATTTAGCCTTATCAGGCCTCAAGCTGTGAACTTACTTTAGTGTTTTCTTTTTTTTTTTTTTTTTTTTTTTCTTCCTTTTAAATGTATTTTTCTGTTTAAAACAACAACAACAAAAAACAAACACAAAACTTTTGATCTAACTGCAGTTTACTTGTTAATTAGGTGACTACTGCCCTCATTGTAGTAGTAAAATTACCCAGTCTGTTTGTTGCCTACAAAGTGGTTTCAGCGAGCTGGCTCACAAGCTTTAGTTACTCAGGGATTGCTTAAATTTATTAGTCATTTTCCATGCATAGAATAATGTCTTGAACTGCCTCATAGTGTAGTGCTGGAGATGTGTGAAATCTTCAAAAGCCTCTTAGATCCTAGAAATATCCTGTTGTACCTGCATAGGCTTTGCAGCTAAAAAAAAAAAAAAAATAATAAAAAAAATAGGGTAGTTCCAAATAACAGAGCAGTTCTGGAGAGAGTTTTTTGAGGAAGCCTGTGGCCTTGAACAGAAAATGGATTAAAAAAATTGTTTTCCAGAACACACCAGCATAAACACGATTTGTTTCTTTATTTTTAATTAAACTTTTACAGTTGTACACTAGCATACCCAGTGGTCATGAAACATTTTTTGAATGTAATATTAAATTTCTCTACAGAAATTCTATCTACTTTTTTGTTGTCAACATACTGATTTCATCTTTCAGAGGAGTTGAATTTTCTGCAGTGTGGGCGAATGTCCAGGTTTGCTATACTATGCTCCAGGCAAGGATCCTGAACTAAAATCCCATCCACTGGTACTAGTTAAAATAATCCTAAAATCACTTGAACTGGCGCTGGAAATCAGCTTGGACTCTCCCTTTTGCTATCTGTCAGGGATAAGGTAAAATGTGTTATCACTCATACCTACAAATCCTCCAGGACCACTACTGCCATGTTCCTGAAGACCTCTTCTCAGTCTGTTATGCAAGAGTTTCACTAGTGCTGATAAACCGAAGAGTTGCAATTACTGTGTTCAAATATAGCCCACTTTTCTCAAGCTCACCAGCCTCAACTCCTTTCCTGCCTGGGCTTAGTTTGTTTGCTATTTAACATTTTTATTACTGCTCAGTAACCATAAAGGGTTTTCAGTGATATGACATATAAATAGATAGCTTTGCTTGAGTTCCAGCTCTTATTCCAAATTTTAGGCTGTGACTTAAAATATTCAGATAAGTTCTGAAACTGCACTTATAATAGCAACGCTGAGCCCTAACCGTGGCTCTGCCATATAAGCTGTTCTGTGAAGTTTTCAGCCTAGAGCTTTAGTGAGTGAAGCAGACCTGTTTATTAACTAATCCTATGATAAACTGCAATACAGGCAGGAAATATTCATGGATGGATTCACAGAAAATTTTAACGTAAATGGAATATTTTGGAACTTCCCTTATAAATATGCACTTAGAGCTAGGACCATCTTGTTATAATGAAAAACAGTAAATTATTTCTATCCTTATAAGTATTTCATAAGTATTTCAGCCTTCAACTAAGCCCCGTGAAACTTTTTTTTTTTTTTTTTTTTTTTTTTTTTTTTTTTTTGTCTTCAGGTTGACTTATGCCAGACAGATTTCTGACCATTTTAGTAGCCTGAACTGATTCCCTTACATGGAGAATGTAGGAAAGTCCCTTTTTCCTTAGATGATGGTAATAAAACAACATTACCAGAGAAGACTAATTCTAGAGTAGTTGCCTGTGTGCAAGTTCCCACAGGAAAAAAGGGCATCAATTTTCCCCATGGTCTGATCAAAGAATACCATCTAATAGATTACGTCTTAAGGTTACTATATTGACAGAACAGTTTTAGTTATGTTCTTTTAACTCTTTTTGCTCTTCCTCTGTTTTCTTCTTTGTATCATTAGTAATGGCAGCGTGTTTCTAGTGAACAGAGAACACAGATTCAGAAATTTCTGAAGTATGCTGTTGAACTGGGGCTATGATGTTTGGATTGGGAGCCAGTTGGGGCTCCCAAGGGTGGGAGATTGCTCAGTGATAGGCCCAGAGCTAGAGGAGTTGTTTTGTAAAGTAGATCAGTGTTGTAAGAGATGGCATATCTTTGTTAATTAATTTACAAATGATGTATGCCAGAATGAATTGCATTCTGGTAATAGGAAGGATTTTAATTCTCCAATTCATTGTGTTAGCCAAAAGGAAATTGTGTGTTTTGTCTGGCACTAGATAAGGACACATTCATGAAGAATTAAATAAAAGATTAATCTTGTTCTTGGAAGTGTTCTGTAACATTTATAAATATTATATAAAATTTTATTTTAATAACCTAATTTTAGATATACCGGTGTGGTGTATCAAGTTAAATAATGAAAGTGATGCATTGTTGTTCAATCAGTTTTCAGTGAATATGAACAGAGTGTTATACAGCTTCTTAAAGAACAAGCCCTGTGCTATGTTCTTGATGCAACTTGGATGTTTTTGTTTTGACTGTTGACTGCTCTTCAGGAGGTTTCTGGACAGCCATCTAGGGGCTGACTCAGAAAAAGGAAGGCTTCCAGACAGTGAGGTCAGACTTGGCACCTTCCTCTACTTCAGCTTCTTTGTGGATGTTATGTTGTCCACCTTAGGTTTTTAAATTAATGCTTTCTCATCCACCTCAACAAAAGAGACCAGTTGTCACTGCTTATCTGCATAACTGATAATTTTATTTAATTTTATTTTTTTCAGTTCCAATACTTTCTCCTGTTATGGAAAATGATTTTTTTTTTTTTTTTTCATTCTTAGCCTCTCTTCTTCTATTAGAATTAACCCTCTCAACATTTTTGACATGACGTTACCATTAAATATGTTTATAAAGCAATAAAGATAATCAGTTTTCATGGTAATTTGGGATCAGTTGCTTGAAACACTTCCCTATCCCCAAGTATTTGTTTACCATTGTGTGGACTCATTTAAAAGGAAACCAGGCAGTGCTTATTCCATGCTGCATTAGATATAATTTCATTATATCCAATGTCTGTTTTGCCATTTTGAGATGGAAGATGGAATTCTATATTTATTTCACTTACATAAATATGCAAAGCATAAGTGGTTTATTTATAGCTTAGTAACCTTCAGGACAGTTACAGATTTTGTCTTCTGCCAAGATGGAAGATGGTTGCACTTAACTATGCAAAGTGTTGTTAGCATTTTTGTGAGCAGTAAGTAGCAAGGGGGAAGTGGAAAGAGAGCAGAAATAATCTTGTTGTGCAGGTTAAACTTCAAAATAGCTTGTAAGGTAGCTGGCACAAGTTGAGAGAAACCTCTTGAATTGCACTTAAGAAAGGGAAGATGGAAGTTTTCTCTGTGCTGTTTATTTATACTCACCTTTTGAAACTATCTGTATTTTTTTATTATTATTATTAAAATTTATTTTCATGATAACCTCTCTTTGTAAGAGTGAGTTAGATTACTAAGAAAGCAAAAACTGAAATTTGCAGCCTCCTAGATAACAAGCTTGATCTGTGACCTCCATTGGCTAGCTGGGAATTTCTAAATGAAGCAAAGGGAGAAGTTGTAAGGGAATTTTGCTTCATTGACACTTTTACTGAAATATTTAGGTTTCTCTGTAGAAAACTCAAAAAATAAATTTTTAATTGAACAACCTAATTTCTCAGCTGGAGTCCAGCTCCTGAGAAAGACAGGGGAATCAATGGAGTTTGCTCATCCAAATATTTTTGACTACAGCAATTGTGGCACAGCTCTTCATGGAAAGGCAAGGGGCAAGGAACTTAATCACTGACAACAGGTAATTCCTCAGGACTGCAAAGGCCTGTGGAAAACCTCAGCTTCAGGTTTGAGGAAAGAATAAAAACCCAAACTCACTTCCCTATCACCAGTGGAAAAGCCACTTTGGTATAATTCAAAGATTTTGTTGCTATGGTGTCAACAGATAGGAAAGCCAGACTGATGTTCCTGCTTGTGCCAGATTGGATTGCAATTTAACACTAAAATGGGATGGTCTGTCTATAAATTTGTGGCTATTTACGATCTTCCCATAAGAAAAGCAGGGAAAAGTGATCCATAAATCATGCAGTTACAAATGTCTTCTGTTTTCCCGGTTGGTTTTAGGAGCAGAAAAGGTGTATTTGTTTCTTCATTTCCCCTCACTTATGCTTAAAATACAGCTTTGGTTTTATCTTTGCTAAACAGAAACGACCTTTCTGCTAGCAACCAGGCTGATAATGCGCAGGCTTTTGGCAACGGCTGTGCAGGCTGTCAGGCGCGGGTAGGTCCATCCTTTCCAACTAGAAATGTAATTGCACGCTTGCGTGGCACCATGCACAAGTGAGCACGTAGGTCTACGTGCTCTGCCTGGCGCAGCACTGAGGACTTTGTGCTGCTGCCAGGGAGCTCAGGGCTGGGCTTTCTGGGCTGTTAGGCAGGGCGGGTATTTGCCTCCCTTTCCAGATGCCCTCCCCATTTTCCAGTAAGATGATTCTTCTCCATGCACTTAGTAGCATGTGATTCCTCACACCTTTTACATCAATTTGTGTTGAGAAGAACCAGTATTATTGTGGCATAGTGCTATTATACTGCTTAATTTAGAAAGCAGAGCTGTGCATTTTATGGAACCTAAGTAAGCAAGACCTTGAGTGAAGCAGTGAAAAATGTAATACAATCAATATTCATTTGTTTACATTTACTCTATACTCTAGTGATGCTGAGCTGTGGCAGGTTCAGTCAGATGTGCTAGAAGAGATGGAGAGAGTACAATACCTTTCCACCTTCTGCCGTAACCACTCTGAGCTGTCTGGAGCCAGGAAACCCCACACTGCTGGATGGTGCTAGGTAGAGAAGAGCTGCTCAGAGGCTTCATTTTTTTTAAGCCAACGCCAAGGATGTTTTCAGCTAAACATGTTCCACAAAAGTGTTTGCTTTAAATTGCAAACTTCATTTATGATTTTTGAAGAAGATTGCCAGATTTTTTTTTTTTTTTTTTTTTTTTTTTTTTTTTTAATTCTTCAGGAAGTTTTCAGGTACTGGTGGGAGGAAAAAGGAAAACATTTCCATCTAAAACTCCTATTAAGAGAAGCACTCTAAATTTTGTATGCAGTTTCCATGCTGGCATTTTAATATATTTTTCTGGCCAGCGGCAGTGTTTAATCTCAGTAGAAGACTGTAACTAGAGTTTGCTATGTTTTTTCTTGTGTGCAATAAATCCTTTTGTTTTGACAATGTCCTTGCCTCTTTTGCAAGTGGTGAATCCATTTACTTATAGGCAGCCCCACACAGGGTTGTGTGTACTGAAATTGTGCCCTAAGGCTTTTAGTAAATTAATTCAGTTTGAGTTATGTGTGGTTTTAGGAGTGCTTCAACAGCCAAAAATCAAATCCATGCAGAAAAGGACAAAAGGAACATACAAGCTTATTTCTTTAGGGGATGAAGATCTGATCTCATGACAATTATAAAGGTAATTGCACCAATCAGTGCAGAACTGCAAAAGTTTGTTTGAGACCCGACAAAGGCATTTGTGACAGAGGTGGAGCAGGAGGGAATGTGAGTGACCACAGGAAGTGCAGTCTGCTGTCCTTCACATACATTGAAGGAGTTGATGAAAACTGATATGGGGAACAAGGGCAGCACCTCTGAGAGAAGGGAAAATCCTGCTGACTTGGAGGGTGTAGTACTTGCCATGAATCCCTTGCAAGGCCCATGCAGGGTGTCTGTCACTAAAGCATAATCCAGGGCAGGAGTGCTGAGTTTAAACCTTCTAAAATCATCCGTGTTATTTTTCTCTGTAGCATGAAAACCTGTGGCTTGGCATGAGGGGACGCAGGCACACTTTAGGGCTGGAGGAAGCCAAGCCCAGTGCAGCATGTTTACGATGACTCCTGGGGATGCATCCCAACATGGACATGCCAGCTCTGACCTACGCCCGCATGTTGTACTGAGGAGCAGTCACAGCTGTGTCAGGGTAACAGCAAAACACCAGGGGCAAGCTGCAGTCCTGTACAAGAGCATGTTCTCTGGACTTATCTTCTACAGGACTCGGTTTCCCTGCTGCTCACACAGACTCTCAGAACATCCTGTGTGAGGTCAGGCCATCAGAAGCAGTCCACAACTGCTCAGGCTTTTATCTGGTCTGTGAAATAGTAAACAGCTCTGCTACAGTGCAGAAGAAATGCGGTGTGGTTGCTGAAAGCTAACCTCATGTTGAGTAACACAGGCTTTGATCAGTTTTTTGGGGAGTGCTGCCTGTAGATCTTCTTATATAGAGAGAAGCATTTGACATCCCTAGAAGGGAACTGGTAAAATATCAATAAAAATCTAGTGGCAGTGACAGGCAAAATCGGTCTGCGCCATCGGTGGTGAGGTCATCTTTTCAGAGGTGTGATTTGCCTTTTGCTCTTTAGAAATCTGGTCACAGACAATACAGGACATATAAAAGTCTGTAGCAAACTGGGTTATCTCGAGTATTGTTGCCTAGAAGTTTCTTGGACTTCTGTGACATTGCAGTGTTTTTCTTCTAAATTAGTCCCCTGTGGAATCTGGTGATTTTTTTTTTTTTTAAAATCAGTGTTCCATGTTGCTTGGTTTACTGTTAGTTTATATAAAAATTTTAGACACTTTTGCAACTTGGAAATACAGCCTTGTATTATAAACAGAAGTGCAATGAAGCAGAAGCAATTCAGTGAGGCACTGTGAGGGTTTCAGCTTACAACAGATGTTAAAAGAACTTGTCAGTGCAAGAATGTTTAATAAGCTAATAAGTTCCTAGTAGTTCTCGTATGACCTTCTCGGGAACAAGTGAGTTCTGATTTCTGCAGCTTCTGCAAAAAAATTTGCAATTCTGCAAAAGCTTCCTAGGAGAAACTCAGAGAGGTAACAGCCATAATGGGCTTGTTACTGAGACAGGACTGGAGGCAGAGGTGTTCTAAAACCAGGCAGGGAGGTGTCCATTCTCCAGCCTGGCTCCCCAAAAGCTGACGGCTTTGTTGACTTGTAGTCAGTCTCCAGCCCACTTGGCTTTCCTTTTTTTCCTCCCAGTTAGTGTTGTTAGCTCTGTGTGTGTGTGTGTGTGTGTTGGTGGAAAAAACACAGAAGCTATGTGCAGCCAGATTTTTTTTCCCCAGTATGATGAATAGGAGAGTAAGTAGTTTGTAAGATCATGCCTTAAATTCATAGCACGCATTTAAATTGCCCAGGGGCCTATGAAAAATTTGAAAATCTCACTGAATGCATCAGAAACTGAGGAACTGGGGACTTGTTATTGCCCTAGTCTGGATTCCCTACAGTCTTCTTGCATCCCATTCTCTTTCTCTCCAGGCTTTGAGTGCCTGTATCTTTCAATCAAATTTCTTTTACTTGGGGAAGAAATAGTTTTTAAATAAATCCTTGTACAGACATGAAAGGGGAAAAAAGCTTGATGACCTCTAACCCTGCATATTTCTAAGTTACACAATGAGGCCCATGATGAAAAATATATGCAAAGCCAGATAAGTTTACAGTAAATGAAATTGCACAAAATCAGAATGTGAACAAAAAGCAACAGAACTTCTGAAATTGAATCTCATCTGTGATAGTATTTGGCATTTAAGGAACAAATACTCTAGGAAAGTTTTGGTTTATTACTTTACCTCCGGATTTTTCTTTCAGTCTTGTTGCTTCTCTATCTCTGGAAAGATTGGTAAATGCATGACTTGGAATACTTCATTCTTATGACATGATGACTGAACTGTCAAATAGCTAGCTGCATTCTGGCAAGTCATGTCATTCTGATTTCCTTTCAGGGAAGAACTAGGAAGAACTTTGCAAGGTTGAACAAGCATAGGATATACTAATTAGTATCATCCTCTTCTCAGATCTCCTTCAAATTGGTTTAGAGTGTCTTCCAAAGCTTGATAACTGAAAGTCTGGGAGTAGAACTAAATTTAACATTTCATTGTTCAAACAGGGTATTCTGAGTTTGTATTGGATTGAACTGATATTTTCAGAACCCACTTAGATTGCACATGTACTTTCTTTTTTCCTTAGACACAGTGCTGCTAAAACAATTAAATCTGCGTTTCTGGGAGAAATAGTGCTTGTCAATAATCTCATCTGAAATAAACTAAAGGTTAGACTGATGTTGTATTTCTTCCGTTAGCCCAGGGCCAGGCACTGAAAACTCTTGATCTTTTGTGTTCTCAAGACCTAATGGTTGGATGGAAGAAGACAAGTGTGTCCTGTGTGTCACCGGTAAAAGGAGCTGTAATTTAACATCTGGCAAGTTTTTGACTTGCAGTTTAATGCATAAAACATCCACTATTGCTCTTGAACTGATGAATAGACATTTATATCTGTTTTGCTAATGATTGCAATAAAGAGGAAACCATAAATATTTGTTAAGTGAGTTCGAAGTATTTTGCTAAAAGAAACTATAAATACCTTGGAAAAAACTTAGGTAGTTAATCCTAGATTTGCACTTAGGTACAATGAAACCCAGGCTGAGAGCAGAGACTCACCAGCAGAACCAGGAGCAGGCTGCGGAGCTGTGGCTGTGAGCGGTGCACTGGGGAACTCCACTGGCACTTCAATTGTGTTGAACCATCTGAACCTACAGTGTCTCTTAGCAAAGGTCTGTGGTCCTAAATCAAATTGCTAAGAAATAAATGTGGCTAACACAATTTGGGCAGATAATGCTCAGGCGGTGTCACATGGCATGTTCTGGAAAAAGGCTAACTTACTCTGCCTGCCCTTCAAGGTCTCTCAAAGTTTCAAGATTGTGTAACAGGAGTCTTGTGGCTGAACTAATAAATCCCATTGGGAATGCATTAGATAAAAGGACAAAACTGATAATGTGATAATCTGATTTGAAGCTAAAGAAGTTCTGCATTTTGGATATCACTCCTAATACAGAGAGCTCTGTTTACGTAATCTGCTTTGCTTTTGGTTTCATTTGTCATCAGCATAACTACTAATGTAGAAGGAGTAGAAATACCCACATTTCTAAGAATATATATACATATTTTTTACCATGTCAGACTATACAGATGTGGTCTTGAAGTGTCATGAAGAGTAGTTGCAGACCCAAGTTCTGCTTTCCTTCTCCACAGCTATGATTTCACTGCATTTATGTCATGTTTCAATGTTTCAAGAAAACGTTGCCTCTCATAACCTTCGGCCCTTCCAATTCAAACCATTCTTTGGTCTATGGTTCCTTGATTCAACCATAAGTAGCTAAAAAGGCCTTACTGGCAAAGAGGTTGAAAAGCTGGCAGCTGAAACAATGATTGATTGGGTTAAAATTGTTACACCAATCTTTTATCTTATAAAAGCAACGAACCTGGTGGCACCAAACACAAACAACTTTTTTTTTTTTTTTTTTTTTTCTTTTTAAACATGAGTTACAGCTCCAGAATTCTGTATTTGGTTAACTCAGAGTTCTGAACATCGATCTTGTAGTCCTTGAACTGAGAAAATAAAGGGTTGTACTAGCTAACCTTACAAAATACTTAACAATTCTTTCTGTGAGTTAGTGCAGCAGTTGTGCTCCCATTACTTGGTGCTGGCAGAAGAAGGTCGGTGCTACTACTGCAGTGGAAACAGCACGTCTGTTGCTAGCTTTCATATGCTGGTGGACTAATGATGGCTAATGATGAGTTTGTTACTAGAGCAACTGACAGAGGATGCAGCAGTGTTTGTTTATCTTCCCACACTTACACTCATTCATGCCAAGCCTAAAAAGCTTTCATATAAATCTAGTGTAGGAGTTCCAGTTTTTTGTTGCTGTTTTGTTTCAGGTAAAAGAGTGTTAAAGTCAGCATAGGTAAATGCTGTCTTTTGCCTGCTTAAATTACATGTGTCAACCCTTAGGGATGGTAAGGTCAGGCCTTTCAGAAACTGCAGCTGTATAGTCAGAGGACTTTGCTCTAGAGGTGTAAGGATGTGTGGGTCACCGAGCCAGAAGGAATAACACAGGAAAGGAGAAAATTTAATATCCAACTGCAGAATTGAGAATATCAGAGAGAAATTTTCAGGTTAGCTATTGAGGGTTATCTATTGACTGATAGGAAAAAAGCTTAAGATGTGAGGAAAGACATTTTGCTTCTTTTGATTCCTTCTGTACTCTGAGAAAACAGGATTCTGTGTGTTCCTTGTAAACAAAGATACCAGGCTCCGTTATGAATGTCTTCTCTTAAGTGAAATCAACCTTTATATCTCTGGCCAGCATCTCAGATCAAACAGGGGTTTGATACAATAATTCTGGATATTTGCTCTAGAAAAATATCTTTACTATTACTTTAGTGTCTCCCCATGTTATTCTGGAAGGCATGAACAGAAATAATTAGGGACTTCTAGTGGGTCTATTACTTCATTCTCTAAACATGAAATGAACAGTGATACTCAACGTGACAAACCTAAACAAATATTCTCCAGAAGTCAAGTCAACTGCATTATGAAATACTGAGATAAATGTATTATCTCAGTGGAAAATATGAATAATGGTCCCAGTCTGCAGCTATATTAAAAGGAAAAATGGATTAGGACAAAGGCAGATCTGCTACCATCAACAGAAAATGTAACCAGGAACCTGTTTATGTTTAGTTCAAATAGGAATTTGCAGTCATTACCTGGAAAAGTTAAAAATCAATGAATCACAGAAAAAAAGGATTTTTATGCCATAGCGAATGAGATAGCTATGTGAAGGAGGCCGTAGGATGACAGAAAAAATATATAAAGGAAGGAGAAAAGCAAATGTCACAGAGAACAAGAAAATCAACACATACAAATTACACTGCAACAACAGATTGAATGGCTAAGTGTATTGACTATGTGTTGAAAGATGAAAGCCCTGAAAGCAGATGGAAAACTGGCTGGCAGTACCGGTACCAGTTTGTATGACTTTTGTCCTCAGGTATCCATTGCCATATGCAGGTACAACATTTTATGTCTGCTAGAAATCACAAAACTGGGGGATTGTGTGGGTGGTTTTCAAGAGTTGTCAAATAATATTTTTCATGTTTAGACCTTCCGACGGCCTTTTAAAGAAATGCAATAGTCCTTGCCACTGCTGTTGCTCTGAGGAAGACTTCCTTTTCTGAAGAATGGTTTAGGCTAGATGTGTTTAGAAAGAAAAAATATTACGGCAGTATGATGGGACCTCCTAAATAATCTCATCCATTTACTTCTGCTAGTTTTCAAATGTCCTGCCATGTAGCAGGCTTTTTAAAGGAAATTATAAATACAGAATAAACCTTGAGCTGAAAACTCAGTTTGAAAAAATATACATTTTTTTCTACATCTGCACATTATAAGATGATCAAAATATCAGCTCAGTGCTTCTTTAGACTTATATTTAATGCACTTGCTTTTCCTGTTGCTTTGTAAAACTGCAGTTAATGGCTCTGTCATGTTGCCATTCTCCCTCCAGATATCTGAAAATCGTTGACCGAGAAAGCAAGAGGTACTCCGTAAAGCTGCGAGTGCCCAGCGTGAGCCAGCCAGTATTCATGATCACCCATCCTGTCACAGCATCTGTGTAGGGACACATTGTTCCAACAGGGCAAGCACAGGGCTGAAGGTGGGCAGACCTGGTTTCTGTTTTGAAACCTGTGACCCCAGACCTGTGAGCCTGGGCTTCCAGTGCCTCAGGATATGCCGCTGTGGTGTGCCATATGGGTTCTGTCCAGCTGCAGGGTTTGAGCATGGGAAATTGCTGTCCTTGCTGCAGGCTCTATTTTTTGTTACTGAAACACATGAGAGAAGTCATCTGTTTGGCTAATAGAAGAAACAAGCTTGAATTGCTCTTTATCTATTTGCCACACTCTTTCCTATGATGGTACAGTGACAGTGCTTCGATACTGCTGCAGTTTGCACTACAAGATGTTCAAATTAAGGGCTCTGTCTCCTGTCTTTTCCATGTGTTGTTTCATGTACTTGTCCTGGAGATGCTGGCATACATAACACTTCAGGCTTCTGGCATACTTTCCTAATATTATACCTTTACAAAATGTTTACCTGCATGGTCTGCATAATGGCAGCTAGAAAGGCTGAAAAGTCACTTCCTAGCAAATTGCAGGAGTAGTGGTTTTTGGCAATTTTGTGTGTGACACACACATATTTATTTTCCTGGGATGAGGGTGGAATTATAATCATTTTTTGTTTCTTTTTCAGTAACATGAAGAACGGGCCAAAGTTGGTTGTGTTGAGTGCAAGTATTTGAAATTGCCAGAACTGAACACTGGGCTGTAGAATTTCTCTCTTGAATATAAGTAGTTCAGTACAGAGCATGGTGGTAGGAAATGAACAGTGAAATAAGTGAGCAGGAAAAGATGGCATGATATAAGCTTTCTCGGGGTCAGTAATTCTGTGCCAAGAACTCCTAGTGGCTTGCAAACGTGAAAACTCCTTTGCTCAGCTCTTGGACAATGACATGGCTGGGGATTTGTCCAGTAATTGTTCAGCCCTACCCAAAATATGAAAGGCTGTGTAATCTCTGTGCTGGGGTCTTAGTGCAAGGGAGAAAATTGAAATTAAAACAATCATAAGGTAGGCCTAAACTAAGGAAACTGAAATTTCATTTGTGAATGTTTGTAGGCTGAAAAAAACTGTAGATGATAAAAGGAGTTGTGAACTATTAAAAGAAGGAAAACTATAGTGTGAATCTTAGCTGTAGATCATTCTTATATCTGACCTTATCCTGAAAGCATCCTGAAATGCTTTGAACACTACATTCTCACACTAGCTAAATAGTAACTCTTTCCTAGTCATAATGGCAGATGAAGGTAGGATGATGGCAAATGGATGAAAGTGCAACAAATGATGCCTCATGAAAGCAGTCATACAGGAATAGAAGAAGTAAGGGGCTGTCTAGAAACCTGGATTTTGTCTGAGTTCACCATGGTCACCTAGGCCACGGTGACCCTCCTCACCCATGTCCTGCTCCCCGGAGGACTCTGCAGAGGCCATGTGCTTCTTGGGGGCAGCCCCAGGGCAAGGGCACAGGATAAAAGCCTGTAGATAAAAGGTTTCTGGACAGGAAATGTTCCCTGTTCCAGAAGAAATTAGAGGCACTCCTGAGAACAGAGCTTCTCTGTATTTCTTTTCTATCCAGCTCAGTCACTAGAAGAAGCCCCTGCTGCAGTCCTGAATTCCTCTAATTTTCCTTTAGCACAGTGTTTCTTGTTCCCTGGTTGGTAGTTGTTGTTTGAAACTTTTGTTTACTGCCTGCTATGTTCTCAGTCTCTGCAGAGTTCAAAAAACATCTATGTGCTTTTTAATCACTTAGAACAACTTCATTTACTGATTATGTGAGCTGAACTGTATGATTTTCTTAAAGAAAAGAAATTTCACTTTGTGAAAGTGAATTATGTTGTTTATCTGTTCATTCAGTTTATGAAATGGACTGGAGAGACAGGTATATTTTTAGATCAGTCAGCCAGTAAAATTGAACTTGTGGGTAACCCTCTCATATAACATAAGAAAAGAAGTAATTGGACTGAATAAATCAATCTGCAGCAAACAGCTTCCCGAAGCTGTCATTTACAGATATTTAGAAGCTTAGAAAAACAACAAAGAAGTTAATCTAGTTTAAAGAAAACAAAATAACACCTACATAAATCCCATTGGGAGACCAGGGCTCGCAATCTTTAGACATCACAAGCTTTCTTAACATTCCTGATGTGCTGAGATATATGAAGCGTGATTTCCAGGAGGTCTGTGTTTAGAAAATGTGCCTGAAGGTAGAATCTTATGCACATCAGAAATCCATTTTTTATGGAAGTAACTTCAGTCTAGCTGCCTTCTTGGGTTGCACAGTAACTAATTAACATCTGAGTTGTATTTTAATCTATGAAATGTTAGCACTTGCTTTGTATTTTATAGGAGAATTTATCTTAAAGCTGTTTCATGCCCTTGCCCTCACAGATGCTAAGGATAAAACACTTGGCATGTTGGCATCAAAGCTGTGTGGGAGGAAACATCATCCCACCTCAGCCTTTCAAAGATGCAATTTGCTGCCATTCAGCTGCTGGCTGGAACACAATTGCATTTTTAATATCGTCCTTTGCTTATTCCTTTGGTGCAGTCTCTGTCTGCAGAAGGGATTGACGGTGCTCCTCATCTTGAACTTAATCACTCATCTACCGCTCATCTGGTTTAGGGTATTTACATCACAGTGCTTGAGTTAGGTAACTGGAGGCAGGGAACATTATGGTCTTTCTGTGCTTTGGTTTTCTGATGGTTCTCAGAACTGAGATGGGCAAAATGGGAAAAGGACGGGTGCTTCTGGGGGAAGAGGCAGTCTCATACTGGAAGTTGCGTTGTTCACTTCTGGCAACTAAGACAGGTGCCAAGGCAGAACAGGCTCGTGTCTGTCAGGGCCTCAGCTGGGAAATCTGGACCTGCGTGACCCCCTCCACAGCCTGGGCAAAATCTCATGTAAAAGACAAACACTCCATGAGCTATGAAAGACTGCCTCTCAACAAATCATTTTATCACAATATAAAATGCATTTGAACAGTTGCTGTAAATATTATAAATGGGTGCAGACAGCAAACCTCAAATCCTGACCTTTATGATCTGTGAGCAACCTGGTTTGGCACCATCTCTTGAGAGCAGTGGTAATGTTTGAATCTAAAAGTGACTGTGTCTGGTGAATTGAGGCCAACTGTGAAGCTGCAGCCTAAACTCTTCTCACAATCTTTTCAACTCCCCCCAGATGGTAACCAACCAGCTGACCAGAACCAGAAGTCATTCTTGTTCTCTGCCCCTGTAATTTCTTTTTAATTGAAATAAATGTTTTGTTTATAATAATTTTTTACACTGCATACAGTTTCAATTATAATAATAACTCTGCTTTTAATTTTCATGCTCTGATTACTTCTGTGGATATCAAATACAAGAAAATGCCATTTCTTTTTTTTTTTTTCTGCAGCAGGTAGCTGATAGGGCTTTCAACTGCCTTTTAACAATACCAACTAAACCCAAAATGTTTCAGAGGTTTCTGTTAAAAAATCAGTCATTACATGTCTACATCCTTCTTCTGAGATCAATAACTTCTCAGTACTTTTTCATTCATATGGCTCACCACGGTTTGCTATTCAGATAACTGGAGTGTACCTGCTGTAAGTGAAAGCAAATATTAACACTACTGCGGTAGTTTTCTTTTAAAATAGCAAACAGAGACTCAAACTCCCTTTTGTCTGTGACCTTTTCCATAGCCTTAAATAGAATCCAACTCTTCCACTGAGTAATCAGCATGAAGAAATAATGAGGCATACATGAAAAAGTTAATATAATAAAGAAAAAGACTTATCGTAGCAACTGGCAGTGATACCATATGAGAACCAGAGGTCTCTTGGAGATGTATTTGTTTCTGTGAACTTGTTGTTGTGTGCTTACACAGGGCATTTGCTGCCAGTCAGGTTAAGTGACCCAAAGAACATAGCATTAATGAAGACTTAATTGCATATAATTAGCTATCCTGTAATACATTATTATTATTATTGCTTTTACAAAAGGGAAGTTGTATACAGGGATATCAAAAAATTAAATCCACCACAATTTCCTTCAACAGGTGTTGTGGGAACACCCTGCCCTGCTGAGCTCCCCTCCCACCCCAAATATTACTGTGATTCTTTTACAGCCGTAGTCCATTGTAAGGACATTTCTTCCTGGCTGGGAAGAACCAATGTAAATCTTTCAAAGGAAGACAGGAGAGTGAAACTAGTGGAGGAAACACAAAGTTAAGAATAAAGTGCTGTGCTGGGAGAACACGTAGGAGATGGCTCCTTTTCTGTACGTAGGAAAATACACCCCTCTACATATACAAGAGGCTAAGCTTGTCGAGATGGCCTGCTGTCGCTGCAGAGGCAGCTTTCACAGAGCACAATCCATTCATCATTCCTTGTGCCTTGTTTTCCTATTTTGAGAGTCTTTTAGGCTGGCTGGGGCAGGTCATATGTTCCTGCACAGAAAGGGCCAATTTTCACTTTTCTCACTAAGGTTGATAACAACTGCCTTCGCAGGGCTTCCTGCTGATAAGCAGAGGAATGCGACTTGTGCCAAAGGGAATAATGAGGGTGCGATTGAACCCAGGGGAGATGCATTTCAATCTAGGTTTGAATCTAAGCAAAATGACTCTTAAATTCCTGCTACTATCTTTAACATGAGAACTTTTGTCAGAGTGCTTTCAAAAGTCATCAAAGCAAACATTATTCCAGGTTTATTTTGATGTGTTTCCATAGTTAATTCCAAAATAAGTAAGAAGACCAATTACTTTGATTTTTTTTTTCTTAATTTCATTTCATTCTCTGAAAAGTTATACTTTGCCAGATCTTGTAACTTCATTTTTGACTGGCTTTATCCCTTCCTACTTTTTCATAGTAATACAAGACATTGTAAGTTCCATATAGCCAAAGTATTTATCATCAGTAAACAAAAGAAAGAAAATGCTTTTGATAATGAGATTGATGTATTCAGTAACTCTTTCTTTATTCTGTTGTGTTTCTTTTAACTTGCAGAACTTATTTATTGTGTTTCTTTATCTCTCTTTCTTGCAATGAATGGTCTTAAAAGATTTTTTATCTTATTGTTTATTTTCATAGGAAATTTTGATCAAAATCTCATACCTGTTATCCAAGAGAGCCAGTGGGAGATATGCAGGACTTATTTTGCCTCAGGCTACTTAATGTACACGGCACATCATAACACATTCTATTAACCTCAGTTTGGAGTATATCGTTCTTCTATAAATATGAATCTATATGTCTGAAATCACTTAGAAAAATGAGAATACTTTAGCTTCAGCAGCTTGAGGTTTGCCTGGATTATCTGTGACAGACTTCGGAAGTTGAATTGCGCTAACCATAGGATCTATATCTATCTTCATGCGTGAGCACATTTTAGTATATCAGTTTGTTTCAAAAAAAAAAAAAACGGAGAGAAAGAGAGGGAGAAGTGCTGTGGAAAACCATTTATTAACACACATTTATTGTGATTCATCATTTGTAGTAAACTCAGATTATTAAGGGCCACTTATGGATGGCGGAGTACAGCTCTCACATTTCTGAGAGGCTTACTTTCTTTAGAGGGATGGCATTTTGCACTGTGGAGATTCTCAGGAGTTGTCTGGGAATATAGTTTGCTTTGTGTGACTGGGATAAATGTAGAAACAGTGCTGCCACATGCAAAAGAGACATCTTTTTTTCCTCTCCAAAACACATAATTTGCTCAAACGTGGCAGATTGTTTATGACAAAATGTACTATACTACGGTAAACCAGAGGAACATGTGGATAGCTTTCTTTCTTCAAAACTAGCATTCTTTCAACTAAAGGGAAGAAAGAATTCAAGTTACATGTTCCACTACCTTTTCAGTCCCAGTTTCTTCTCAGAACGGAGGAATGGTTTTAATTGAAAATTTGCATATGCTATTCCAAGGCACTTGGCACACAGGAAATTTCTGTCCAGACTCCTAAAGCTCAGGCAGCTTATCTGCAGTGGAAGCAGGACCTTTGGTTGGAAGTCCTGAGGCAAGTTTTGCTAGAAGTTCCCATCTCTGCAATACCCAGTTGGGAACACAGGAATGTAAGCGTGTGGTGTCTGCTAAGGTGTTCTGTGTCTTTTGAACTGTGACTCTGATGGGAGTATTCCAAGTAAAATATAATTTTCTATTCAATCTGTGAATGCCATATTACCAACAAACTGCTTTAATTATGTATTCAGGGCTTCCTGGGACCTTTATAGCTGTCTTGATATGTTCCAGTAGAATATTATCAAGTGCTGCTAATTATCCTTTCTGCTATATTCCTCTTTGCTGTGAAGCAGAAATTTAATGTTAGTGTGCCACAGAAGACAACTTTCTTTTGATGTCTGTTTTAGGATTTTCAGTTGTGAGTTGAATGTGTATGCCAAATTACTTATTATTATACTCCTGTGATTCCTAAAAAGGTCAATGACAGAGCAAGACATAACAGAGTTAGTTGGGGATAAGAAAATGCTTCTTAATAGTAAAAATAAAAGGAAAATGTACTCTCATTAATATTTTTGCAGTTATATACTTGTTGCTATGAAAAGTGCTGTACTCACTAGCAAAGCCTCAAATGTGTACTCATCAGGAAGGGCAACAGGGATCATTTACTCTTGATTATTTTGTAGTGATTGGCAATGAAAATGCAAAGGAAATGGCTGGTATCCATTTCAGGAGGGAAGAAAAAAAAGGAAAGAGCAGAAAATATCAGGAAATATGGAAGGAAAACAGCAAATTAACAGAAGAGTCACCTAAAGAGGGATAACAGAAAGAATGAAAGAAAGGAAGCACAGCAGAAGGTTTTTGTGGGTTCGAGTGTTTGGGCGTGCTTTTGATGAAGGGCTAGAACTAAGAAAGCTAACAGTTGAAAGCCCAGTGCACAGAAGAGATTCAGATCCTTGCAGCAGAAAGTTCCAGCCACTTATTGCAGAGCTACTTTGCCTTTTTCTTATCCAGCTCTTATTCTGTGAGAAGGCTTCGCCTCTTGTTCTATAGCATCTTTAAATTCTTTAAGAGACTTATGGAAAAAAAATTAATAAAGGATGGAAAAGAGAGGAATAAAGAGACTTTTTTAACAATATAGGAGAAAATACCAGCAGAACCCGTGAAGGATCTGTGCACAGACACAGTCACTTCATTGTACTTATCTATAATCCTGGGAGCTGAGCAGGGATGTAGCAAAACTTACCAGTGACATAAAATTTTCAAAGTAGTCAGGAAAAAGGTAACTGGCTAAAGTCTCTGAGAGGTTTTGCATTAGCATCACTCTCTGTGCATGGGTGAAGAGCTTTCAACTATCTATTACTACCCAGCAGAGATCTTGGCATTGCTATTGTTTGCCCTATTAAACGATTCACTTCAAGGCTTTGTGATAACAAAATAATAATAATTAGTACTGCAGAATAGTAGGAGAGAAACAAACAGAAAATCACAGGTTATCATTATGCCATTTTCTAAAAGTGGATCTCATCCATCATCCAGTTTGGGTCCCCTAAGGAGAAACATTCAGACAGTGTAGAGGTCTTCAATGAAGAAGAGAGAAGGCAAATACCAGAAGGGAAGATAAAGTTCTGAATGCTGTGAAGGTGGATAAACAGTTATCACCTACTGTTTGTCAGAGTACACGCACTATCCAGCAGCAAGTTGAGCAAAAGCAATGTAGAATTTTTACATTCAATGTCTCAGCAACAGTTTCCACAGGACACCAGAAATGAAGAGAGGTGAGGACAATAACGCAAATTAACATTGGAAAGATTTCTCAAATGCCATTAAACACTGCATTTCTTGGTCATCTGTCACTTTCTGCTCTGTCACCAAAATCCTTTTATGGAGGGAGGGTTTTGATCTTTGCAGTAATATAGCAACTTTTTTTTTTTTTTTTTTTTTTTTCTTAATAAGAATAATCTTTTTCTGTGCTGGTTCTCTGCATATACTCTCCATTAGTGCTGTGAAGACTGGTGACCACCCAACAGAACATACTCAGGATTTTGCTTTTTTAGTGAAATTCACAGCGCAAACTTGAAATAACTTCTTAAAAAGCCTTAAGTAGTAAAAGCTGTTGTCAAGCTGAAAAAGAAATAGAATTGGAGGCAATACATTTCTTTAGCTTTCACAGAGGAGAAAAGGACGTGAAAAATAATCAATAATATGTAACACTTCTTTAGTGTTTTATTTTTCTTCAGCAAAAGCCAAATAGTGGCTCTTATAATGTGTGAATATGCTCAGTCACTCATCCTCTGGGTTGTGTGCTGTGTGTGCCACCTGATACAAAGAAGAGAAACAAGCTGATGGAGCATTAGGTAGCATGGAGAAGCTTCTCCTGGGTCAGCACCTGTAGTGTGCTTCATCATGGTGTTCATGTGTTTTCTCCAGTCATGTTTCTGCTTTCCTAACTGTGATTAGCCTGAGGAACTGGAATTAAATCCCTGACATCATGGACTGCTGAAAGAGGACAGCAGCTGAGCTGTTGTAGTCCTCTATGTAGTCACAGAGGGCTTCATTTCCCACCTCTCTTCTATTTCCAATCTGCTCCCTTATGTGTGGCAAGAGCTGTCTCTGTGAGCTGTCAGTTGTTTGCCCTGTGCTGGCCAGTGGCCTTCTCCCCTGCCTGCCAGGGCTTTCTGGCAGCCACCCAGGTTCTGCTGCAGCCTCTTCAGTGGCATTTTTATTCCTCTTGCCTACAGGGCATTTTGGATGGTTTCGAGGGAGAAATGTGACTAGAGAAATGAATAATGAGCTGGTTACAGGGAGTTTGTGTCAAAGTGAAGCCTCCTTGGAGCAGAAAATTTCCACTGGCCTTGTATTAAGAAGGGGAGACTTTGGCATTTTGTGTGTGGATGCTATAGAAAACTGATGGTGATAGTCTCTGTTGAAAAACAGCTTGGATTTGGTCCAGAGCATATGTGGATATACTGTTTCTCAGCAATTAAATCAGTGCTTATATGCTCTTTTTTATGACAAGCAAATTTGTAAATATTAGTAGTTTATTAAGAAACAGTTTCAGGGAAGAAAGACAGGCTGACATTACAGTTTTGTACTGTTTCACTGGCAGAAATAATTACACATTAATTTTAATTTAAATTATTCATAGTTATAGTTTCTACAGAATTGCTCTGGGCAGTATTTAACCTTTTAAAATGTTTAATGTTTTCTGCTTTATTTGGTATAAGATTCAAATATTACTATAAAACAATGAATAATTAGTTTTGCTCATGTGTTCTTTAATCAGTGTATTTGAAACTAATGTTGCTTAGCGTTGCAGCAGTGCATGGCTATAGTACTACATGCAAATTGCACAACACTCTAGCTAAACTGATTAAAATTAATAAATATAAAGTCTGATAATCTTTGGTGGCATTTAAAAGCCAAAACAGATATAAGCAACTTATTCTGTATATCTGGCATCAACATCAAGTTTGATAAAACCTCAACAACTGAGCATGTTTTTACCCTCAAGCAAGGTTACTCAGCCATGCCAAACTGGTGTGAAGAACCTCCAGCTGTGGGGATGATGATGATGCTTCTGGTCTGCAGTCATTCTGATCCAGGTTGATGCATTTGTCTGGGTGCAGTGCAAGGTAGCAGTTCCATGTACATGTTGCTGGTGATAATTTTGAGATGAGGCATACTGTCTTAATAAAATTTTGCTATTTAAATGCCTTTGAATATTTTGTGTGATGGAAAAAGTGAAATTCCCTTCTTTTGATTGTGCAGAGTTGAAAATTGGAACAGGGCAGAAGTGAGTATGCCAGGCATTGGAAGAAGAAAACAAGCCTGATAGTCGTGAAGCAATTTTATCCAAGAGCTGCTGATAGATAACTATCTTCATAAGTGAAGAAAAATGCTAATTTCATTAGTAGTTAGTTATGATTAACTCTTTTAAATAATTTCTATTCTTCCTGTCCAAGTTCACACTTCTTTTGCTGTTTCCCCATCACACTGTCCCAGCTGTGTCCTGAGCTGACAGGTACCCTGGCAATTTCACCTAATGTCTTTCTTTACTTTATTCCTATCCTTTATCCTCTCCTTTTACCTCTGGGATCCTCTTCACATGTGCAGTTCCTACCTGGCAAAGGATCTTTGTTCCTTTGGTTCTCCTCTGTGATATTCCGGAGGTTTGTGCTGCCAGCCGCTGGTATTGGGAATTTCACCAGTGGCACTTTCTGCTCTGTTATGCTTGAGTTGGCAGGTGCTGTTTAAAGTTTGCTAGAAGTTTGAGGCATCAGCTAAGCTTTTGAAAATAGAGCTTATTAATATTTCAAAACTTCTTGATATTTTGGAATTATTATTAATATCCCATGGCATCTTTAGAGACTAGCCCAGAGGAATGATTTGTTACAATTTGACTGCAGTCCCTTCCCCATTCTCTCTCTTCAAACTGACAAAACAACTTTTATAAAGAAATTCTTCATTGATCTTTTTTGCTATGTTGAGTCACACTATATAGCTGTTAACACATCAGGCTGTAAATCTGTGATACTTTTCAGCCTTCAGTTTTCCCAGGAATAGTCTCATTCTTATCCAGATGAGTGTGTCCTATTTTACTGAAATCTTTGATGTACTGAGAGACAGTAAATCACAGGGGTCAAATTAGGAATATTAAAGGGGTTACTAAATACAAAGAGAAATGTGTCTGTTCTATAAATGGATTTCAATGGAAGGAAAAAAATCAATATCCTCTTTAGTTTTGTAGGAACAGTGAAAGATAATAAAATATTCAAGAACGCAACATATATTGCAATCTTTTAAGTATTTAACTTACTGTTGTTACTCCCTCTATTTTTAGATGTTCCATGTATTAATTGACAATTGGCCTGTTATCAGACTCTTTTGTATTTTAATCTATGATTGTCCATTGGAAGCTTACTACTTCAGTGAAAATGGCAGTAAAAAGCAGATCTTACAACTTCTTGTGCCATTTTTCTTAAGGACTGGTAAAGGAAGAGGATATACTTTTTATGGGTGAAAGCTGATACAATTTTCCCATTTTTCTTGGACTTGGATTTCTAAAGGTTGTGAAATGCATTCTAATATTATCCTGTATTGGATAATAATAAAAATAATAATAGTAATAAAGGTAACATATTGAGCAATAATATCTAAAATAAATAATAATAAAAAAGAAATCAACCAACAAAAAAAACAAAACACAACAAAACCAGTGATGTGTCTCTTTCAAAGCAAACTTCCTGGCCTTCTTGAACTTATTTTCAAATACTTTTCTTTCCTGTTTTTGCTGCTACTTAGGAGAGAAAGATGGTATTTTATACTTGATCTTTTTAATATAAGCTAGTTTTGGGAATATGAAATGCTCATAATAAATTTAAATGCATAGCTAAAGCTTATAACATTAAGATACTGACTGTTCAATGTTATAAACATGTGACCTAACTATTCTTAGGAAAAAAAAGTTAAAATCTCTAAGGTAGTGGAAGTTGCAAACTAATTTATAGAACTGGGTCTTGCTTCACATAAGTCACTTTTAAGAAGCATTGGCTAAATGGAAGCAAGTTTCACTTAAATAATTTTCTGCCCTGGGGAGAGCAGAAACATTTCTATCTGCAAATTAATTTGAATTTCTTAAACTACATTTTATGTACTATTCCACCACAGAATCACTGCTTAAATTCTGAAAGCCAGTGCATAGGAAGCTGTCTAACTCCATAATAAAAATTGAATTTTATATAAACTGGAAAGGCAACATTAATGTTACCTTAAACTTTTTCACTAGTGTAGATTTGGATATATTGAGATGTTTTTCTGCCCAAATATTTAGATAGGCCTATCTTGGAAAAGGGAAATGAAATTGAGCCCTTCCTCACCTTGGTAATCATATGCTGTTGTCCTTTATTTCTCAAGTGTTTTTATGGGGAGAATGATTTAACACATTGAACATATCCAGTTTTTAGGGGCATTTGAGGCAATTTATTGCATTGTTATTATCATGCGTGCTGTAACAGAACCAACAACTGTGTACCGTATAGGGAGTTGCCTGTGTCACTGAACTGCGTGGGGACAAAAACCATCTGGTATAGGTAACACCTCTGCTTGTGCAGCATTGGGGCAACTGCTGCAGTTGCTGAAGCATGTGGGAAGGTGAATAATTCTTCCTCAAACTGCAACAGCAACATGCTCCAGCTCCCCAGTGCTTTCCTGTTACTCCCTGTCATGCTCCCACCCTTTCCCAAGGCAGAATTAGGCTGCTTTAATCTGCTCCTTGAGAAGGATTCTTGTTCTGAAACACACAGCTATGGAAAAATATTGACAAAAATCTATAAGAAATTGCAGTCTGAGTGCCTGGAAAAGTAGTGTGAGAAATGGCTAGTGAATAGAAACCTCACATCTGACACAGACTTCTGAGTCTGCTGGGACTTCTCCACCTCTCAGCTTCCCTCTTCATGAGGGCAGGCAGGCTCACATGAGGAATCACGTAATAGTGCCTTCACAGAATTAACTGCTCATGCTTCTTGGTATAGGGATGAAGCTTAAAAGGTGTTTTCCTTACCAGCTTCCTAGCAGATGCTTGTATGACACAGGATGTGGCAGCCTTGAAATTGTGTATTAGTCGCCCACATCCAATATTTGCATAAACCAAAGATTTCACCACAGTATGAAGAATCTCACTAGATTCTTGTTCCTTCCGTACTCTCATTTTTACTCTTTGACCTTAGGAAAAGGTTTCTTACCTTTTGCCACGCTGTGTAAATATGTTGTGACTGTTGGTAAAAACAAAACCTGACCACAAAATCTTGTCTTCTTGGTAGAAATGGCTAATATAGAAAGAACAGAATTAAGCAGGATTCTGCTAAACAGCCCTCCCTGCAACCTAGCAAAGATATTAAATGTAGCCCAGGTAGCACACACTATTCTAATATTGCCATCATTTGAAAATAAGGTGCAGCAATATAAGGGATGGCAGGTGACTGCAGAAACCTTTACAGAGAGAAATCGAGTCAGGTCACTGCCTTTGGCCCCAGTACTCTTTCGTACACCTTTGCCATAGATGAGTAGAATGAGCTGTTCTGTGGCACGCATTGCCTTTGGTCAGAAATATGCACGATTGTCCTCTGTGATGCTGTCTTTTAAGGTATCTGTCCTGCTGTCTGAAAGAATTCACTTCTCCGATCCTCGCCCAATCTTTTTCCTTCTTGTTTGAGGAGTCTGGGCTTATAGCAGTAATATTCGAAGCAAACTAGATCCTTTATAGACCAATAAACTACGATATGAGGTGAAATGAGGATTATATTAATTGCACAGGCTTTAGTTATTTTCTGTGTACTTATGTAGGAGGTGTACCTCTAATACCAGTAAGTATTGTGTTGTGGGTAGTATAATCCACATCTTGATCCTTTTCACAATTCATTATTTCAATGCTTCTTGGGCAAGATTCCTTAACTTGTTAATATTTACTCTTTCTCTGTTTTTCCCTCTACTCAAATATTTACTTATTTACTTGAGTGATTTAGTGTGATTTTTGTTGGAACACTGCAGATGGAATCTTATTTATTAAGTAGGATAAAAAAATGAATATCTTAACATTTTCTTTCCTCAGTTTAACTAGATAGAAGTTACTGGGATCTCGAGCAGCTCAATGACTAAATATTAGGTCCATGTTTATTCTCAAATGGCACGGCCATGTAGGATGTAAGTCTTGCTTCTGTAATGAATACATAGAATGTGCAGAGCAGCAGAATCAGCCAGCAGCTATTTGCATCAGGTAAGAAAATGCTAATTTGCTAGAGTTTTGCAATCACACATAATCAGATATCTTGCTACAAATAAAAGCTTCTTAATTAAGTGTATTTTAGAAACAGAGCCTTGGAAATTGAGTAGTCTAGTGCAGTTGCTTAGAAGTGTCATGAGAAAAAAAAAAAAAAAGACATTAACTTCATACTGTCAAATAGCATGGCATTTTTATCACCAGAGGGCACTATCCTTCTAGGTTAAAACTGAACTATTAGATGGTTTTGCATCTTGGGAGCTTTTTTAATTTGAGTAAAAGGATTACAGGCAACAGTTAGCTTTTATTTTTTCTTACTTATATATCCATTTAAATATGGTCTGGCCTCCTACTCATTTCCTCTACGTTTTTCATGTTTATATAGGAAGTGTCTAGTTTGGTGTTAGGCTAATTTTTAGAAATGCCAAAAAATTGTGGAAAATGCAAAAAGTAAATGTTGTACTTCGTCAGATGCCTCTATTCAACTTCTATTATAGGAACAGATCTGCTTTTGAAAAACTGCAGAGTATTCCTTTCTGTCTGCCTCCCGAGGGATTCTTTAAGTTGCTTCACTGCGTTCCTTCTGTGCTACCAACCAGTGCTTCAGCAGCTGATAGAAAAGGTGGCTTGAAGGCCCTACTGACCACAGCCCAGTGTGAAGCATTCCTCTTTGCTGGTGGCTCCTGCTGGGCTTTGTCCCTTGCTAACTGCTTTGTCACGGTGACCAATTCTAGCACTACAGAGGCTATTTGCAACAGTATGAGAGAGAGTAGAAGTCACATTTGATACAGAGGTGTCCATGCAGCAACAAAAGGTTCCAGCAACATGAATCCAAGTTGTCATTTCCTCATAGTATATAATGATATTTTGGCTTTTTATACCTGATACTATGTGCTAGCAGTAGTCTTTCTTCATGCTACATCTATATAACACATCTTTAAATGCCGTATTGTCCGTTTCCCTATTTTCATGTAATTCTTTTAATAACCAGAAAAGATCTTAATTAATCCTTTGGACCCCCAAAGTTGTCTTTGTTTATGTCACAACTGGTTGTGTGTCAGTCCATCTCAAATTCCATTAATTCAAGTTGCATGGGTATGGCAATGAGACATCACATTTCTTGGTTTTGCCTGCCTGTAACACATGTGATGTATTATGCACCAGACTAAATTTCTTTCTGAAATATCACAAAGATGATGATCTTCAACAGAAGACATGAAAACTTGCCCTACTTCTAGCAGTGATGAACACCCACAGCCCTTTCCTGTTAGCAGGCTGCTTGGAACTGCCAAGTCATCGATCCAAATTTGTGACTGATGGTAAGAGATGTGGAGTGCAAATGCTTCAATGTCCTTCATTGCCTTCCCTTTCATTGTTGAGTGAAATCCAGGTAGTGACAATAAACACTTCAAATGACTAAGACACCCCAACTCTCCCATACTGTTCGTTTGTGTTTTGTCCCTCACAGTGGGCTACTTGTTTGGAAGGAGTGCTTGGTATGGGGTGAGCTCCCACCAGGGAGGTGCCACTTGTGGGTTGGTTGCCTTGGTTTCCAGTCGTGCTGTGTTTATTATTATGCTGGATATCTGTGGCTTCGAATGAGAGACAAAGAAACCTTGGAGATTGCTGTAACTTAGTTGATTTAGAAATTTGGTCCTTCATAAAAGAGCAAAAGAGTTATGTGCATTGTGAGAACTCTCTTAAGGAATCATCTGAAAGGCAAAATCCTGAACAAAATGAAAGATTAGAAAACTAGAATGCAATTAACCTCTGCTGCCCCGTGAAGGTTCCCATGGTGCTGATGGTTGTGCATTTCAGTAAAGTGACGGTACCACAAGTGATTTTTATCCTTTTCCATAGGAGCAAAACCTTTGAAGCCTAGTTTAAGTAGGGTAATGGTTGTTTTGTTTATTAAACCAAAGAAAAAGTATGTTCCCTCAGTAAAAGCAAACACCTCACTTGCATTTGAGATGGTTCTCGTGAATCAGGTAAAACTACCTTTAATTTTCTGTCAGCATCAGGCCCTTTTTTTGCTGTGGGTTTTTGTAACTGAACCCTTCTTCCTTGACCTGCTTGATTCCCTTTTGACTGATCAGAGCAATAGTTCTGGATCCTGCTGCAAGAGCTGCCGTGAGCCATCATGTACAGTCACAGGGAACTGCTAGCACAGAGCAGCATATGATTTGGTTTTCCATAGGATTTTTGCAAGCAAAAAGATTAAAATAACAAATCCTTAGACACACAGTCGTATCTAAATTTGGCTATTCTTTGCAAGCTTAGGCAACTCCTTGCTGCCCAGTTACAATCTGCTTCTCTGCAGACTCTCTCTTTTCCATGCTGTGGCTTTTCAACTGTTTCCAAGTTCCATTTGTAAGTTTCTGCCTAAGAGTTCCTCTTGAGGAGTTTTTCTCCCTGCCTTTAATCTCCTTGAAGAAGTTTCAAAGGAGAAAGTTTCAAAGAATACATAACCTCAGTTTGCTGCATGATTACAGCCTCTTCATCCAGTGGCTTTTTGCTCCAGCTCTCCACAGGTAATTTATGCTGATGCAACTCTTTGGTTAACTCATCTGTTATTGCAGTCACCAAACCATGAGAGCTGCAACATTTATTGAAAAAAATAATAATCTTACATTTGTCTTTGACTAGCAAATAACAAAAACAGGAGGATGTTTTTGTGAGTATTTTAAGCTAGGATGCAATGGAATGATTGTGGGGATTCTAACCTATATTGTCAGCATTAAATGTCAAAATTACAGTGAGTTTTTGTTCAAGCGAGGCTTTAAAGGATTCTCCAGAGGGCTCAGTATCCACTATGAATAAAGTCAGTGCTATAGTTAATTTCCTTTGGAAAGCTCAGAGTTAAGCAAACCTAAATCGCTTTTGAAAATACCACTCGGTTTCTGAAGACCTCAATAATAACAGATGCAAATATTACTTTACCTTGCATAATACCTTACAGTGTTAATGTCCCAAAAATTTATCAGTGACTGTTTTTTTCCTTCAGTGAAGATGATACTGTCTTCTGAAAAATAACTTCTAGTTGGTGATGTGGGTATTTAGTGTTTTGCAAATATATCCTTTCTAATAGATAGTAGAACTTGAAAGATCTTACCAAGCTGGGGAGAGAACTTTGTGGTTTAAAAAAAATGACAGAAAGAAACAAAACCCTTGTACAAATGTACTCTTGAATTCTGGCAGGAAAGTGTAGCTAGCTGCTCACCTTTTTATCACAATTTGTGCCATTTTTAGTATTTGTCACTGCCTTCTGCAGCCATAGGCCTCTATGGATGCAGCTGCAGTTTCTTTCATTTTATAAATATCTGTGTGTTTATGTGTATATATATGTGCATGTATGTAATTACATAAAAAAAAAAAGCAACAAAACTTATTTACTGAATATAGTAAAGTATAGATTCATGATCGAAAATGTTTTTTGTTGAAAGTCCTTTTGTTGGTTAAAAGTCACATTGAGTTGGGCAGACTTTAGAAAGCCTGTTCAGTCCTCAAAGACAAAGTAAATCGATTAAGCAGAATCATTATTTTTCCTCCCTGACAGGACACCAGTGTTGAAGCCTGCTTGCAGTTTTGGTGTTTAACAACTGCTTTGTGTTTAACAGCTCAACAGTAAAATTTCAGTTTGCGACATGTGAGTTGTTGGAGTGGCCTGGTTTGAGCATGCCACTGAATTGTTAGGGATTTGGATATTTAACAATGGAAGTTTTCTTCTTTCTTTGTGTTTTCCTGTGGCAATTAGGTATTGTTGGTATATAATCTATCCAAGGAAAAAGAAGCTGAGTCTGAGGCTTTGCAAGCTTCAGTATTGTTTCTAGATGCTCGTGCTAGCTTTAAATGAGGTAACTTGGGTATTTGTAGAAATCTTGCTGCAGCAGCATAAGGCTTACCATGGCTAATTTCCACTGCTGAGCTTCATATGGCTACAGCTAGGCAGGTTCTGACACTCATGCTTTCTCATTTCAAGCTTGCTCAGATTTCTACATCACGCTCTATTTTCTAGGATAACTACAGCCCTTTGACCTGTATTTTTAGTGGAACCAGAATTTAATACTTGAAACATTTTTCAGTGATAGTCAGAAAGCAGAGCGGTAGAACTGAGAGGTTATTGGCAATGGGTAGATGTGGGGAGAAGCTTCTCTGGTTTTATGGAGAGCAGCTGTTCTCTCTCTGTTGGACCTTTACCTGGAATAGCTACTCTGCGTGCAAAAGGCATACTGTAAAAACCTCTGGCCAATCTAGGTCCATTAGACAAATGTTTGGCTGAAATCTGTCATTTTTGCCTACCTGGCAGTTTAATTTATGCAACCTTAGGGAAGATGGCTTAGGTCAGAACTTCAGCTTAAAGTAAACAGTTTATGTTATGGAAACTGAAAAAGAAGAGAAAAAAGCAGTGAAATATTGCATGCTGCTGCTGGTGTGGAATTCTAGCCTGCAACCCACCCACTTGGGGATTAGCATTCAGATCTAATACTTTCCATATCTTGATGTTATTCTCTCCTGTGCATATTCTTGTTTATGGAATTTTAAGTATTAAATGTGGTCTGCACAGCTGCATAATCAACAGCTAAACTGTATTTGTCCTACTACTAAAGAACAGGTTCCTGTGCAAATGTGCATACTGTCCTACACCTGTTCCTGTGGTGTCAGCAATTACTGTGTTGTTGTGTTTTGGGTAGCCTCTGTTTAAAAGATAAGCATTGAAAGAGGTGATTTAAGATCTGAAGTAAAAGTTCTGGTGTTCTTAACAGGACCATGTGGTCCAACATGGTGTTATTTACTGCTTCTTTAACAGCCTACACAAAAGAAAAAGTGACACCTACTCTTCAGAACATGATGGTTCTTATATTTGCAATGTCTGCATGGCATCAAGAATTACATTAGGATTTTCAGCTCTCTTGGAAGGGATCTTCCAAGAAATCCTTGAAATGGATCTTGAAAACGAAATGAAATAGAACCTGAGAGCACAAGCAGTTCTGGATGTGTTCTCTAACAGAGACATTCACATTGCCTCTGGTCCACTCAGTGGACCTCTGTATGTGAGGAGATGTATGTATTCATGTCTGTATGTGAGGAGAGCATCCAGTACTGGGCAGCATTTAGCTGAACACCCATCTAAATGATTACAGTATGTGAGGCTGCAGAGAGTCAAGCTTGTGTTACTTAGATGGAAACCTAAAATTTTGGAATAATATTTCTATGACTCATTTTTCCACCTGCACAGCTGTCAGGTTGTGACATACAGGAGGTGTTTCTTGACTGCCTCTAAAATTATAAAAGAATATGTGCAGAGTGTCAAAAGGCTGTAGAATAACTCCACTAAAAGGTTTGGGAAGAGATGCACAGTTCTTCAGCTTTGACATGTTACCTCTAGTCTAAGGGTCTGTCTACATGATGGAATTCATCCTCCACTGAATTGCTTTGAATGAAGAAAGAAAAGAATGAAGAAAAACTGCATTTATTGAGCAGGAATCACTGAGTGTTAAAGAATGAGTTTCTGAGACTCGTGAAGGGCTTAGTTTGGGCCTAACTGCTCAAGCCCAGGGTGATATCCTTCTCGCTTCAGTGAAACTGGCTTCTCCTCCAGAAAGTCAGGTGAGGAACACTTCAGTGACTTATCGTAGCTGACCTCAGTCTTGCTCATTTACTTGGGAGAGTCATGCAATTTTTTTTTGTTGCTATTCGTGGTCTTAACCTGTCACAGACAACCTATATGTTATGTCCAGTCACTGAGATTTTGTAGGTAGGCACTTTCTTTGCTTTGCTGACTGAGCACTGAGGCCAGGGATGTGCCCTTTAGTATTTATGGATCTGCACACAATTAATTACTCGTTTGCCTGTCTTCAGCATCTATGTCACTCCCAATAGCACTATCAATAAATATCTTGGCTATGTGCTCTTTATGGCTGTGGTAACAGACCCATTAAAGTGAAATAGGGTTTAAAAGTGTAGCCATCCAACAAGTCCCAAGTTCAGCATGACAGCTACCAATCCTACTAATAGCATGCGAACTAGAAAAGTTCTTATTTTGGACACTAGCAAGCCTAAGTGTTAAAGAAATTGCCCATTTCAGCCTCTTAAAATATGATATTCTGAGACTCAAAAAGAGATGGCATTCAGTGAGCCTCTGAAGTGCTACATAGCTCAAGGTACAAGATGGTTTATCGCAGCTGCCTGAGACTGATGAATTGATAAGGAAGACCTTTTCTGTGAATGGGGAGAGAAGGAGTAGCTCCCAGTGACCAGGCAAACACTGGAGACAGTAGGGAACACAAAGGCAAACATTGGAGATAACAGGCAGACAGTATTGCTAGAAAACATTTTGGGGAATGAAAGTGAGCTTTTATTTGGACATAGCCCCATTCTGAGCCCCCATGCCCCTTAAGCAGAACCTTGGCTTTTTTGTGCGATGTCTGTTTGCTGAAGATGTGTCACTGCACAGCCTTGTACGCAGCTCTTCTGGGCAAAGCTGCTTGAGGCAGTTCATTACCATCACCAGTTTGCAGATGAGTCTACTTCTGTGTCAGTTTTCTTTCAGGTAAAATCTTTAACTCCTTTAACTGCAAGCTTTAGTGGAGGTATTTTGACATCTGTAGTGGTGGTTGAATGACAAAGGTCATGTGGAAAGTCTGGGATTTGGCACACTAAACACCAAACCTCCTAAGTCTTATGTTCCTGTCCCACTGGCTGCTCTCAGTCCCTTTACAGTGCACTAAGGAGCTGCGAGACTAAGGCACATGTTCTGGGTGCCAAAGGGATACTTGAATGGCACAGAAACTCTGTAGCTCCTATCTCACACCTCATCTGATCCCCGCAGCTATTATTATTATTTATTTTTCATTAGCCTTAATCTTCCAAAGTATCTGGGACTTCCTATCCAACACAAACTTGCTATGAGCCATGAGCTGAGTGTACAAGTGCAGCAAGTCACAAGCTGTGGGATTGTATTGTAGGTACCTGGATCAATAAAGGATGGATACACCTTGATCTCCACGTTTGCAAAGCAGAGCCTAGCTGCCCAAATGATGGAGCTGGCTTTCTGTGGAGCTTTTCCCATGTGCTTGCTCTGTTCCTTGTTTGGAGGTGTCAATCTCTTACTTTGGTGGAGTGAGGTTTGCCTTGGACTCTCTGAACTCACACCTGGCATTGATGCCCTCCTCATCTTTGGATTGTGTAAGACAGAAAGTTTTTTGTTTGAGCTACATTGAGGAAAACACTGCGTAACCTTTTCCATCTGAGCTATTACTAACTTAATTCTGGCTAATCACAGCAATAGTTAGCAAGGTGTTTTTTTTTTTTTTTTTTTTTTTTTTTTTCCTCTCTCTCTCTCTTTTTTTTTTTTTTTTCTCCTGGGGAAAATCTCACTTCTGATAAGGAGGTCATTTAATAAATGGGTTAATGGTTAATGACTTGCATTAGGTAAGAGATAAGGATTGCAAACAAAACATAAAACCTACCAATTTCATAACTGTTAATAAAACTCCACAGTCATTCAGTAAGTTGTATTACAAGTCATAGATGATCTTTTTTCAGTTCTTTATGATTTTTACTGACTGAGCAATTTATTTTGTTTTCATCAACCTAGGCAAACATCAAACAACAATAAAGCATTAATTCAGTGTTTAATTTAAACATGGCAGAAATATATGCAGCTTCAGTTGTCAAAGAAGCCCATGGGAGTGACAGGTCAATTAGCCTGTTATTATGGGGATCGAATTTTCAAGATTGCTGTATATCACACATAGTGGGTCCTAGGACTGAGCAAACACTACTGAACAGCATAGCCAGAAACTGAGCAAGGGACAGGATCTGAAACTTGTTGAAAGCCGTTCCTTCATCTTTATTTCTGTTTTTATCTAAAGATCTGTCCATGCGAGGAAGCTGAGATGAAACCAGCTTTTTAAAGGTATTGGTTCTGGAAGTTGCAGCATCTCCAAATACTCAAATCTGACCAGTAAGCCTGTCCTGGCTTATCACACTTTCACCTTCCTATTTTAACAGCATGGAATGCTACAGAGATCTTTATTATTGTTGTACTAGGATCATTTTGTTGCCCAGAAATCTTTTTAATGCTCTTCAACTTGCTTGCTCCCTGACACTTGTAAGTTGTTCAAGAAATGGAAAATTTGCCTACCATAAATGCATCTTTCTGGTTGTTTAGTTTGAATGAAAAAATATCAGATATATCAAAATGCATAGTTTCAGTACAACTGTTAACCTCTGTGTAATAGTTTACCCTAACATACTTACTGTAGTACAACATCTGAAAGCCATTACAATAAGGTGTCTGACTTGAGGGTGAGGAAAGAGAAAAAAATTCTGAATTGAGTTTCCCTAAGGAAGTTTGATATCTGATTTTTGTTGCTTGTTGTTTATGTTACTGGTGTCACTATTTGCCATATGAGTTAGGATTTGTTATGATGCTGAAAATACAAACCAGGTTAAAATAAAATGACCTATCAGTGACATGTCCAATAGCAGGATTTTTTAATATTATTTGCTGCCTCCTTCTTGTTTTTGTTTTAAATATGATTGAAGGTTCCTATCGTTTTTTTTTTTTTTTTTTTTTTTTTTTTTTTTTTTTTTAAATAGAATTTTATACCTTTGGGACTTGACTTTGCAGTCCTGTAATGCCGCAGCCCTGGTGCTGAGTGAAGAAGGGTAACAAGCCAAGCAGAGTCATTCTAGTTTTCCCTTGTGCTGCCCAAGGGCAATTGATTTAGGATGTCCAAACAAAGATGATTGAGTTTTACTGCATTGTAAAGGTCTTTTGACCTCTATTTTTCTTGTTGTCCAGCTACTCCAGGGTCATCCTACCTCGGACATGACTTTCAAGGTGCTTGGGCTATACTGGAAGTCAATGATAAGATATAACACTACTGATTGTTCTTGTCACATGAGACAAAAGGGGCATATAGCACAACTGGGATATAACTGATACATCCATGCAGTTATGTTACAAGCCCTATGGATGTAAAATATCCAGTCTGATTTCTTCGTAAAACAAAATAGTGGGGACCCCACCTGGAGTGAGGCATATTCAGTCTTGGGCTCTGTTTTCTTTCTTTTTGTGTGTATGTGAATGTTGTGCTTGTCTATCTGTCTGTCTACCAGAATGCACACGGCACTGAATAAAACATGCAACTCAGTCCTGTGCCAGAATACTGAAATCTGGTTTGCTCAATACAATTCAAAGAAAATGGATTTGTGGATTTATTTCTCCATTTTAGGAGATGAATTTTTTTCATTATTGGAGGGCTCTGTGCCCTTCAGGGAGTAGGATGACAATGTGGTAGAGAGGATAGGCAAGCCAAGCCATGAATGCATAACTTTATTTGCATGGTGAGGCGTTTTTCTCCTGATACAAGTTGTAGTATCTCTTATGGGATGAGCTGCGCTGCTGCTGCTGCTCTTTTTATAGCATCCTTCACTCACACGCCTTTCCCACTTGAGAAGAATGTCTGTTCCCTTCCCTTGCTCCCTGCCAACAATAAATATGTCAGTGCTTAAGACAGTTTCACCAGAGCAATTAAAGTCTAGATGAAGTCAGTCAAAGTCAAACATATGCCTAAAGGCTTGAATGCAAAATAACATTTATAAAAATTATTTGGGATAACTAAAGATGTTAATTGAAAAGGGGGTAATTAAAATCACCTTTAATTCCTGTGTAGATGATGCTACTCAGAAATAATAAAGCTTCTGTGTTAATTCACCTTCAGCCTAAATAAGGCTAAATCTTCAGGAGTTTGATTCTAAGGATCGTGGTTCAGTGCCATTTTTGTTAGATGGCAGTGGTAAAAGCTGTGCATTCCCCCTAGTGTGTTTCTGAGGCTTCCTCCTGAAGCAGACTGGAGGGAAGTGATAGCCCAGATGTGCTGAGCATGCCAATTGGAGTGAGGTATGGTCTTAAAAGGTTTTGAGCCTACTAGTCCTTAGGATGGCTTAGTTTTAGGGTACTGTAGAGCAGTTCTAAGTATGTTAGCAGTTAGTCATAGCTGCTTATGACATTTCAGGCATGTAATCTGTGACCCTGTATGGGCAGAGGGAACAGAGGCTTTCTAAATATCTCTGTCTGCTAACTGAGAGTTGTCTTCCAAAGGAGGACTCCTGTGAATTTTTCTAGCTTCTTTTCAGTACAAAAATAATACAAAGATGCGGTGTTCATCCATCTTGACAAAATGTAGTTGTACAATTTTTAAAAGGAATACAACCGGAGGTTGAAAAACTGCTCCTGGGACTCCTTTTATATCTCTTCAGCTAGACCTAAAGTTCAAAAAAAATACCATCCCTCCCTCCCCATTGTGATTTATCATTGCAGCTCTAGCTAGCAGTTTTGGGGAATAATCTAGAAAATCAAAACTATAAATGTAGAAGGAAAAAGTTTTCTCTTGCCCGTCCCTTGTGTAATTCCTAACTAAATAAGAGGAAAATAAACTTTGAAGCCAGCTTTTGAAGTGTTCTGATGATGTCAGATGCAAGCCACTACACCAGATGCCTCTAAAGATATATTTATTGGCAGGCACTCAAGTGAATCATAAAACTGGATTAGTAAAGCATAACAACCAAATAAAGCTGAAAGTAGCAACTCTCAGGGTAAGATACACTTAAAAAATCTTAATTTGGATCAGTAGGATCCGAAAGAAGCCATACAGTGGCTGCCTGCAAATGCATACATCTTTATTGTCCACTAGAAATAGAGATTTCTGCTGTTGTGCAAGTGGTAGCACTCTGTGTTGGTTTTCCCCATTTGTTACCTACTTTGGCTGCTGTATCCCTGTTTCATGGGGAGGTTTCATTCTCAGTTTGTCCAACTTTTAGAACATACATGCTTACGTATGTCAAAGTATTGTTAGACTGAAGTCAAAGCTGAATAGGATCCTGCTGGTTGTCTCATCTTTTGCACACTTAAAGGGATGCTAAGCCAAGATGAAGGAAATCATGTTAAAGAGTGGAGAGGGTGCACATTGCCCTCCTTCTGTGAGAGACAGTGCAGAGCAGAAGATGAGATGCAGCAAAGGGCACCAAGTCTAATGTGGTTCTGGCATGGCTGAGAAGATGGATGAGACTTCCCCCTCAGGACCGAACACACCACTCCCTGCCTTGTCTACACCATGTCTGCTGTTCAGGGAAAATGCCGAAGGTGGTTTAAACAGATCCCTTTGCTTTGGGTCTGAGACAGAGTAAATGTGCTCACAGTACTGCCTGCAGCTGCTAAGTGTTTTTGGGAAACGGCTTTTTACTGCTTTCCAGCAGAAACACAATACCTGATTGTATCAGTGTGTATGGATTCAGCACATACTAATGCATCAAATGCTGGTGCAAAATTACTGGTTTGGGAGGTATGCCATGAAGGAGCTTAATTATACAGACAGCATAATTATACAGCTGTTACAGATATGCCTGTAAAGTGCAGTTTAAAACAGAGAGCTTTCAAATGCATGCTGCAATTCTTTTTCTCTTTATACCTTCTGAATGGGAGGCAGTATGGACTAATCTTGCAATTTTAAATGTTAGGGAAAGTATTTGTCTCTTTTATTTGTCCATTTCTGTGGCTTGTACGCTTACCCATTTAACCAATTTCAGTGGAAAGGAGACATCCAGAGTGGCAGATAAAACATTTATTAAAGTATATTTCCACAGCATGGTGCACAGAGGCCTTAAGCGAAGGCTATAAAAAGTTAAGTACCAGTTTGTAGTATAAGTCTTATGGCCTTTGCTTCCTTTCTGATGCAGACTGCCTGCAGTCAGAGAAGGCTCAGGCAATGCTATTAAACAGTGATAATCTGAGATTTTGGAAGCAAAAATGCTGGGTTCCTGGAATTTAAACTCTTGCAAGTTAAGGAAAAATGTCTACTAACTGTAAGAGTAATTGGGCTTATTTCATTTGGAGGTCTGGTTCTGAGAAGCCATTTATCTGCAGGTCTGCTACTCCTTCCACATGGGGTAGGAGAAAAGCACTCTTCCAATACAACTTCTACCTCTTCTAGAGAGTTGTGTGATGGACGTGTGTATCAGGCTAAAGAGCAGACCATGTGTTGTAACCAGGAACGTGCTCGAGGATGGGGTTAAGATGATGGGGTATGTTTCTATGGATGTTTCTACATGGATGTTTCTATAATTCCAGCTACCTCCTTAAAACAAGGATATCCGATCCCAATGGACCAGCTGCAAATTAGGGAAAAGAAAAGGTGGGGGGAAGGAGTGGGGGAAAATCTCTGATCTCATAGGAATGATTCACAGTAGTGTTTAAAAGGGTATTACTGAATACAGTTGACACTGTATCCACATGTATATAAGAAAAACCATTACATTTCTCAAGCTTTATTCCCTCCTTCACTCCCTCAGCTAAAGCATCTGAGGGCAATCAGCTTGATCAGCCTGCCTAGGAGAACGCAGCATTTAATCATTATGCTGAAGGGACAAATGCAGTAAGAACACACAATTAGATGAAAAGGGGTTGAAATTCTGGCAGAAAAGCTCAGATATTCTTTGCTATGGATAAAGATTCCAGCTGCCATTAATTTCGTTGCATTATCTTTTCATTGCAGATGTTTAGGGATTGGTTTTCTAAATTATAGAGAATAAAAGCATTTCTACCAGAGAAAAACAAATGTTATCGTAAGAAATATAATTGGTAGTGTAATAAAAGCTTTTGATGCTCAAATATGTGAGAGAGGTATGGGAAAAGTAGAAAAAATTGCAAAAGCATTTAACTGAATAAAAGCATGAACACGGTGACACAAAGCACTGTGTTTGCAGTTATGGTGCTTCTGAACTGAAAATGCTTAAGAATAAGTGATGGAGTTGAACAAATTTTGTCTGGTGATGTACTGATACTCAGTCACGAGCTGTTCATTAACTGTGTTGCCACCACTACTGAGAGCTAGTTAGCACTGGGGAAGCTGTAACAAGACAGTTTGGCTAATGCATGCAGCTCCTGATAATTTTATAAATTATTCTTGCAAACAGATTAAAGCCAATAAAAGAGTAATGTGACCATGCATAACTTTATGATGGCTTTTTCTGTCTCTTAGTTATTGGCAATGTGACCTTCAGCAGTAGTAAAATCCCTGATGGCTTTAAAACCTATTTTTTTTTTTTTTTTGTTCATTTGTTTGTTTGCTGTTTTCGTTATTTACATGGTCTTAAAAAATATCAGAGCCTACACTGAAAATTTATTATCCTTTAAAAAAAAAAAACAGCAATCCAGGTACAAATGGAAAGCACAAGTGTTAAACTAGGGGTAAGTCTACAGGTATACTCAAGCCCATACTAAGTAGAAGCACAGAGCTGCTGGGGGCTCATTTGTTCTGCTTCAAGGTGCTTAGGCTGTAGCTGGGACTGACTGAACTAGCTTATTTAGAGCTGGCATGAGGATCTTGAACTACATGCTAGCATGCAGTATAAATAAACCATTAGTTTAAGATTAATAGAGGCTTGTAACCAGACATAGAGCATTGAGCTTGACAGCTTACCCCTGGCAAAAGGGAATGCTAATGCAATGGGGCTTTCGTGACTGTCTCCACATGGTGTGTGCTGTGCCATGGAGGCACGTGAGTTCTCATAGGGCAAGAGTGCAGATTTCCATCATTTTCCATGTAGTACAATGTTGACATAGCTCAGCAGAGGAATAACTGGAGATTTCTGAAAAAGAAAAAACTGAAAGAGCTAATCCACCTCTTTGGACCTTTGGACCTCCAGCTGGAAAATTTTAAATGGAAACAGCACCAAGGAGGGCTGTGTCTGTTTGGATCATATGTGGTACAGAGAAATATTTGCTCAGTACACTCCAGAGAGTGTACTAAACCTTCTGTTCAGAGCTGATCGCACTTTACAAACAGCTTGTTTTTGTTTTCCTTCCTGAAACTCCCTGTAAGGGGAAAAACAGAATCAGTTTTATAGGTATTTTTTAATTCCTTTTGCTTTTTTCCTCCTTACTAAATTGAATAGACAACTAAATTCCAGATGTTTTCTCTTCTTCCTCTGTCTTTTTACCTCTACAGTTTAAAACAGCTCTCTGACAATATTGTCAATATAGTAGAATGCAACTGCTGAGAAAGCTATGAAGTTACATAATCAGTTTGTCTTTTATTTTTCCTCTTATACTTGAAATTCTTCTGTAGGCAAAGAAATCTTGACAAAACACGGTGACAACAACAAAGTGCACTCCACTGTGTTTGGTGGAAAACAACCAGTCTGACTTGGAAAATTTTCAGTTTTTAAAAACTGAATCAGGATGAAAGTTTTATTTTTAAGTAAATAGAACGCCGTAGTTTAATTACAATTTTCTCTTAATTAATCAAGATAGATAAACAAACCTGTTCCTGGGGGAAAGAAAGAGAGTGAAGGCAAATTTATTTTATCAGTTCTAATCTTACAAGAACATGACTTTGAGATGATGGTTCTCCTTTTCTCCTTGAATGCTGTGTTGGTGTTCTACAAGGTTACTGATACATTGACAGTGCATTTGTTTCTTGGAGTACCTAATGCAAATAATGAAGAAATAAAATCCATGATGAGCCACTAGAGGGTAACTGGTGGTGTCTGTTATTTGTTTTGTGCAAGTCTTTCGGCAGAGTAAAATCTATAGTGAGAGTGCAATCTGCCATGCAAACACAGCAAAGAGCTTTGTTATGAAAATATGCATGCATTTACTTATTTTGATCTGGTTAAGTTTCCTGCTTAAATCCCTCTACAAGATTCTGGCTGCTGTTGTGCTTCTGTCTGCTTCATGCTAGGTTTTACCAAGCAGGAGGCAAACTAATCCTCAAAAGGAGATGTGGGAATAACAAACTAATGCTCAGGTAAATATGGGCTAGGACTTATCCCTAACACATGCATTAAGGAGTCTGTAACTTGTGGAACTTAACTGAAATATTTCTTCAAACATCAGAAGGGCACTCCAAACCAGCTTGAGTGCCTTTTTTACCCAACAACAAGACAAATTTGTTATGCATCTAAAAATAAGGATTTTAAAATTTTATTTAATATTATTTTTCTGTATTATGCTTTACTGCAGGTTGCTTACACCTTAGTCTTCCACTGAGAGAAAGAAATAATCTTTCTGATTTTCACACGAATTGCCAGCAAACTTCATGAGGTACAGTGACATTTTATTTTTCTTCAAAGGCAATCAGTAAAACCTAGATGACTGAAAAAGGTCATATTTTATTCTCAGGAGAACAGAAATATCTTTGTTTTACAATGCAAGGAGAACAACAACTAGCTCCACACAGTAAGACATATACGTGTTTTATGTCATTTCCAGGCAAAATGTTAATTTCAATGACATTAGAGTTCAATAATTCAGTGTGTATTCCCTAATGATTAATATATAGTAGCTTTTGTATATTTTTTAAGCTTTTATGTCTGTGATTATTTTCTGTCATTGAATCTTTATGTTTGTGACAAAATTAAAACAATTGATTTTTGATGTCGTTAAAAATAAAACAACAAACAAATTTTAATTTGAAAAGGAACAAACATAACAGCTGGTGATCAGAGGTACATAAAAAAAAACACATAATATGATACTTTCCTGGATGCAGACAGTATTTTTTTTCTAGTTTTGTTAAATAGGACTTTTACAGTTTTACTGTTCTGTCAGCAGAAGGATCTACTTTGTGAGAGATCTGGGAAACAAATGTAAGATGGTCTTAAATGTCTTTGCATTATCTTGCTGTAGTCAGCCTAGCCTTCAGTGAGCATTTTTGTTTGGAGAAAATTCCTTTGCTATTTTAGAATCTGTAAATCTAAAGTTATTTACTAATTTTCCCAGTTTAGGGATTTAGTTGCTCCTGGTTTAGGATATGATTTTATAAACACTTGAATATAAGATTGGCTTTAGAGATTCAGAACTGCTACTTTGGATGAAATTATTAACGTACAGAGATTAACATTGCTGCATAAGGAATATTTTCATTAACTTCAAGATAGCAAACCACCACAAAACTGGTAGGAAAACCAGTTAGGTTATGGTGACCTCATAACATTGTCTTCTACAAGCAGAAACTTCATGCTGATTATTTGTTACATAGAAATGACATGGTTTGCCTTGAGATATATATATATCTCAAGGCAAACCATGTCATTTCTATGTAACAAATATTTATTCCAACAAATAAAATATGTGTGATATATATATATATATCACACATTTTATTTGTTGGAATAGGGTGATAGTTCTGATGGGGCCTCTTGTAGACCTGGGAATTTTTAAGATTGAAATAGTTTCTTTGGTTATTTACAGAACGTTCATTTATAATGGTTAAGGCAGATGAGATGTTCAAGTTGTTTCTTATCATATCTTGTGGGATAGCCTAGGGCTGGACTGAGACTGCTTGTGTAAGCTCCAAGAACAATACAGCACACCAATGTACCACTTTGAGAGAAACCCAGGAAAAACAGAATTGTGGATGGATCCTATGCACTCTTGGGGAGCTAGGTGTTTGCTAGATACCATCCAGCTCCATGGATTCAAATCATTGAATGATTCAGAGTGAAATGGGAGAAGAGAAAGGCAAGGAACAAGTATGGGGATGTATGAGTATATGGATTCATACTCTCCATGCATATGAGACTTGGAGAGAAGTGAGGCAAATGATGTAACGAGGTACAGTTAGGTTGCTCCAGATGGGAAGAGACATGGAATAAATGAGCCTTGCCAGAACTGAGAGAAATAGAAAAGGCTTTTTATTGCCTCACAGGCACTACTGCAGAGCAACTGGCTTTCCTCCTACTGACTTAGTGCTTTTTATACTGGCATGGTACAAGAGCAGTTGGTTGTCTAAAGCACAGAGACATGGCAAATCTGGTCTGTGTGGAAGGATTTGAGCACCCATTGAGAAGAAGGATTTTTTTAAAATGGTGGGAGTGGGAGAACGAGGCAAATAACTTCTTCCTTCTCCTGGAACTCAATTTATTGGTGGGACCAGGAAGAAGTGGGATGAAATGTACTTATTCTCCCACTGCATTCCTGTGCATATCTTTTTTTATTTTATTTTTTATTTTTTTTCCCCTAGGTGACTGGCTGATATATCTAATCCCTTCATTATGCACAGGCTGAAAGCTGTATGCATCTGATGTTCAGATTCAGCTATAACTGTACTTTTCTGGTGATTCCTCTGAAATCTCCACATTTTCATAAACATTATTTCTGTAGAGATAAGCATATTTTGTTGAGCTGCCTGACTTAGTTAGAGATAATCACTTCTACATGTCGATTAAAAAAAGAATTTGAAGTGTGGCTTGAAAACCTTAGTGAGAAATAATTTTGTTACTGAGATGCATGTGGCTGGTGAGTGTGTGATGTTCTTTGTAGCCTGACAATTTGGTAAGTAAAATGCCCACACAAGTTAGCTACTTGGCAAAATGATCTGCCTTTACAGCTGGCAAATTTAGCTCATTTACTTCCCTCTTCTCCTAATTCCATTTTTCCCCCATAGATTGTAGTTTCATCATTTATTCTATTTCAGACGTTTGATATATCATCATTTTATTTTTTTATTATTATTATTACACTGTTTTAAAGGAAAGCTTTTCTATTTTATGGCCAAATTCTACATGTAACAACAAGCAGGATATAAACAGCAGCATATAAATGAGTGTAGACTTAAGATTTTGGTCCTAAATCTATTTTGCTGATTACAGTAGGAGACCTCATGAGTATGTAAGCTCCATAGTCTGGCTTGCTGCCTTATTTCGATGGGAAAGATAGTAATAATATATTTGTTCTGTTTGCATTTCTGTAGCATAATTCTCCACATCTTTTGCGTAGACTGATCCATTCCTTTGCATTCCCAGTTTAGAGCCTATTCTGTTCTCTCACAATGAAATTGGAGTTGGGGAATGAGAAGGGAGGGGATGTTCAAAGCATTTTATTTCTTTTTCTCAAAGAAAAATTGAGAGTGTGTATAAGAACAAAAGTTGAAGAACTTGCCCTGAATTCAAGGGGTGCATAACTACCTTCTTTGTTAGAAGGAATTCAAATCATACCCTCTTGAAAAGACAGATTCCCTTCACATCGATCTAGTTTAAGTCTTTTTTAACGCTTTTTAAATTTTAAGACTTTTTAATACTATGTTCTATGGATTTCACTAGATTGTGCAGAGGGAATAGGCTGCAGAACGTGATTTTAGGGCACAGGGCAGCCAGGTTTCTAAATAAAAGCTCTAAATCGAACTAGATGAAACTAGGCCTGGAGTTTAAATAATAAAAGTGAGGATAGATTTGCTTTCAGTACACCAGTGCATCCTTCTTCTAAATTCTTTCACAGCTGGTTATGAGTTTATTAACCATTCATCAGTACAATTAAGAGTATGCTTCTTGTCATCTGCCCCTGCTGTGCTGTGCAGATTGCAACATTGAGCATCATCATTGCACAGCCCCATAAGCAAAACCAGCTTTGATCTGGGATAATGTATAAGGGGTTAAACGCTGCAGTGCAACAGTGATGCAGATGTGCAGAGATGGGAAGGTTCTATGTGGAAATGCATTTCAAAAGGCAAGTACGCAGCCTATTTAGTGAAAATACCATGATCTTGTGGGCTACCATGCTTTGAGCAGGCACTCTCTAGAGTAGTGCTGTACTGGAATGTGATGAACCTACTCTTCTCACAGCATGTGTGTGCTCTACGTACATTCTCTTATAGCACTGTGAGCTTAACTCTTGTTACTTCTGAATTAAAGCATGAAGAGCTTTTTAGCAGTCACAACAAAATCTGAAGATATGCTGATCAAATGCAGTTCCCTTAATTCATCTTGAGGATTAGATCACCAGCATCATTTTGATTCTGGTTTCTGTGTAAAGAAAAGTTTGGTGATTTCAGAGGGCACATATCTCAAACTTTTTCTTCTTTTGGACTTGAATCAGTTGTAAACAGCTCTGTTTTGACACTTTGCCCAAGCTGAAAATCCTTTAAACTCACTAGATGACTGGATGTAAGATTTCTGTGTGAACCCTACCACAGGACCTAACAAAATACAATTACTTATGCTTATTTAACTTCTTTAATTTGCAATCTGACATTTCTTAACTGTGCTTGGAGCCAAGATTTTTTCACAGTCTTAAAGCACATCCTTCTATGTTTTTGTATGCGTATGATATTTTATGGAATGCTTTGAGCTTTTACGGATTTTTTTGGTATTAAAACCAATAAATTATTCAGAAAAGGGGATTTACTGTAAAAATTCCCACTGGAGGGAAAACTTATTGGGCTTTAAATATTAGCTAATTTTGCTCAAGCATTTGAATTGCCTTTTATTTGTCCTAAAATTGTTTTTTCCTATAGATGCTGATAAATCCCCTAGTACTTTATTTGGCACAAGCAAAACCCCTCTGTGCAATCCCCCAAACCCATTCTCAAAACTCAGACTTAAATGGGTCTGTGCCATCTGTTCCTCTTCACATTGGCAGCTCTGACTTGACATCTGGTAGTTACAGAACTAAGCGTGAGCTTGTAATTGGAATTCAGGGATCATGACAGAGATCTCATGTTCCTTGTTCTAATAAAACTTCCCTATGCTATGTGATGTTGCAGGGATGCCGTCTGAATACTGGTGTATCCAACATGCTTGTGTTTTTGATGACTCATCTGGAGTATGTAGAAGGAAGCAGGTTCATGACGATTTTTGATGTACTTTTTCAGGTAGTGAATAGGGCACACTTTAATGCTGATACAAGTATTATTTTATTTGGTGTTATAACCTCACTATTTCTATAATCTTTCTCTGGATAAACATGGGCAATATGACTTCTTCCACTGGGAGAGCTTTTAGCTGAAGGATGGCAGGATTAATCCCTGATGAGGTACTTTGTTCATTGGTAAAATGAACATAAAATGGCTGAGAGCCTCTAAGGAGTAAAGCACATGGTATTTGGGGATTGACAGTGTTATGAACTATGAAACTGAGCCAGTTGTCAGTGAAGGGAGAGCAAAATAATGACAGTAAAAAATTGATTCAAAGATTAAGTTGGCTGGTAGAAGGAGGAGAAAAGACACAGCATGTAAGAGAGACCTGGGAATCAATTAAGGAGTTGTGCTTCATTTTTTTTTTATTTTTATTTTTTCTAGAGGTACGCTTCACCTCTCCAGTCAGGATTTCTGTCCTGATCACATTCTTTTCATTCATTTTCCCTTATTTTTCTTTGCTTCATCAGTGGAAATCATTTGGGGAGTATACCCTTACTTCAGTGAAGAAACAGATTTGGCTTTTTGCTTTGGGTAGCAGCTTGAGCTCAGCTCTGCAGGGGATCCTGAGCGTAAACTTCAGCAGTTGAATTTCACTGAAAATCCAGGTTAATGCAGTTCTGCTGCCATTTAAACCCACTCTGCTTAAGATGGTTAAGAATTTCTAAGAAATTCTCCTCACCTGCTAACCCCCTCGTCCTCATGTCCCCATGTCCCTCTGTTGTCAGTGAAGCAGAGTTAAATTGCTCTCTTGCATATGCTTTTAGAGAACGATGTTCATTTTCCCCCAATTTGTCATGATGCTGCTTTAATGAAAATGATGCTCTTTCTTTTTTGAAGAGCTTTTCCTTTAATTCAGACTTGGATTTGTTTGTATCTGTTGTGGTCTGTTTCCCCCTGCGTTTCTTATGCATCTCTAAATTTGAAAGAGCCATTATCTTGACATTTTGTTTGGACTGGATTTTGAATAAATGTAATTAGGCTTTGTCACACTTCTGTTAGTCAGTCAACACAAAGTTATTTCTTTTCTCTTTGATATAAAAAGCTCCTTTAAAATGGTTCCCTTTTAATTACTCCTGAAGATGTTCATATTTGAATAAGGCTGTAAATGTCAAGTCTCGATGAGTCAGACCTAAAATCATTAGATAGCAAACTATCTCCTAGTGTTTTTGCTGTGGCCCGATTCTTGTGAAGTGCCAAGAAGTTCCTATTAGGTTCTGAGCACTTTTTTCAGCATCAAAGACGGAGCTGAAATTGCCTCGCACCTCACATCCCAATCCCATATCAAACAGCTTGATTTAACCTCAGCTATGCTTGATCTCCAAACAAACGAAGCTATGGCATTTTTTCAAGAATTAAATATCATCTTATAATTGATGGCATGCCAGGTTGCCTTTCATATGTCAGTCCCACATTATTGTATATTTGGAAATAAAAATTAAATTAGCAAGATGTACCTGTGTAGGCAGATGATTGCATACAGAGGGGTCAGTGCAATGCACATGGAAATAGAGTTATAGGGCTCTGAAGATGTCCTTAGACGTGTGTACCTATACTAGCTCTGTTCAATATTTTCTGCTGCCTCCCATCTCTTCTGCCTGGAGCTGCACTGTGGTATGTTAATTAGAACTTATTTTTACATGGAAAACAGATGTAGCAATCTATGGTAAGTGGGGAAAAAGCAGCAGAGCACAGACCTGGTATTATAAACCACTTTAGTTTCTAATGCTTCAGTATTTCCAGAAAGTGATGGTATTATTTAGACTCAGGGAGGCAAGTTGACTTTTCCTTGAAATCTTTAATTCTTCCTTCCTCTGTCCTGTTTCTTTTTCTAACACCAAGGGTCCTGAGAAAGGTCTTTTTTTTTTTTTTTGCCTCTGGCACCTGGCTCTCATGCTCTGCTGTGGATCTTCTGAGGGAGAAAACCCTCAGAGCCATTCGTCTTCCGTAAGTATCTGGTGATGAAGGGAATACTGACACTCTGCTAGCTTGCACAATTCTACCAGATTGTTCTTTCACAGAGAAAAAGCTTGAGCCTTATAAACTGCTAGTGCAGTCTTTTTGTTGCTTTTCCTCGAGATTCCTATTTTTTTATTTATGTTTGTCTTGGATTGACAGACAGTGAAGGGTTAGGAAGGTGGGATTAAGATGGGGTTCCTGACAAAGGAAAATAACCTTTCATTCCACTTCAACCTATCCTTCCACATGTCCCTGATATTTTTCACGGCTACTTGGCAAATTCAGAAGGTTAAGCTCATACAAGGTCACTACAAGGTGAAGTAGAAGAATCCAGGTCAGTGCTAACCCAACTTGTTTCATAGCTACAAGGCTATTCATGGCAGAATTCAGAATTCAGCACTAGCTTCCTCTCATTTGTTTTTGCTGCAGCCATGCATCCTCAGTAAGTTTAGCATGATGAGACGGCTGGCTGGGGTTTTCTCCATCCCCTGGGCCTTTGCTAATGCTTTGCATTAACTTCTCAGCTACCGTCTCTACTGATTTCCAGTCAGAGGCTGTGTTGATGTCCCTGTGCCAGCATCTTTAGTTTGCTGGTGTGCCAGCTATGAGAAGTTTTTATGGCCAGCACTTTTAGTATTGCAGTGGGTGATAAGAAACAAACCTGTGGGTTTAATGGATAGGCAACATATATAACATTCCCATGCACATAGTGAAAGAACACATTGTTTGCCTTCCCCATGCTTCGTATGCAACTGTGCTTGTCTTCTGTGTTGTCCTTTTACAGTGGCAGCCCAGGTTCAAGGTGCTGTTCGCAGGAACTCTTGCTGAACAATTGTTTTCCAGGTGACAGCCATTCGATAGCTTCACTTTGTGCTGCGGCTCTCGCTGTTCTAACATTCTGTCCAAGGTGACTCATGTTGTACTGCAAATTCTCTGTCTCACTTTATTCTCCGAAACAGTTGCAGCTAGTCATCCCTTTTAGCAGACCTGTGATAGTGAATGACAGACTTTCTGTTCCGTATGTTTCATTTAGTTTATCAACATTAGCAAATTAACGGTTTTCCCAGAGTCAGGGGCACCTCCCACCAGCTTAATATAAATGCTCAGTATCCATTTACTGCTTCATCCATTTTGTTAATGGCTTCTGACTGTCTATTATCAAATTCATTTGAACCAGTTTTGTGACCAAGTTTTCATGATGTACCACATAATTCACTAAAATTGAAGTGTACGTCTAGCCTTGTCTTCCATCTATTGCTCTCGCAATTTTACCAAAAATCATCTGGGATGAAATATTTCTCTGTCAAGTGTTTCTACAGTGGGAGAAATAAAGTACTGCCATATTAAAATGAGCATTTTCCAAGGATGATAAATTCAAACCTCACAAAAGTAACAAAAAGAGAAGTGTAGCATGTCTTTTAGTACCAAGAAAATGAACTGAGGTTCAGAGAGCTGATGCTTTATTTAGAGAAAATGACACTGTTAAAAAGCAACAACAACAAACAGACAAAAGTGCCCATGTTTAGGGGGTGCTTTTCTTTTTTAAGAGAAAGATATGATGTCTTGCGTAAAGGGAGAGGCAAAAATTGTACAATAGTACAAATATTGTACAAAATGGTGCTGTTTGCCACTTTGTATTGCAAAGGAAAGGTAACCTGTCTTTAAAAGGTAATAAGACTTCAATAATTGGGATGGGAATTGTGAAGACAGAAACTTCTGGAAAAAATGAGTCAACATTCTTCACACAGTAAAGTGACTGGAATTGGTGGAAATGTTAGAGTTCAGATTGTTAAACTAGGTGTTCTAAGACAGTAGATGCAGACAACCTCCAAGACATCCTGGGATGCTGAGTGAGATAGCAATAACATTCAACAGAGAAAAGAGAAAACTTTGCTAATATTACTTAGCACTTCTTGATATAAACTGTCTTCAATTATTTACAATTTTAGCAAAGGATAATCCTTCTGGCTGAAACATTTCAAGTTTTTTTTTTTTTTTTTTTTTTTTTTTCCCTTAAATTTTAATTTTTATATCAAAGCTTTCTTACATAGAAAAAAAAATACCTTTTTAGGTTGAAGGAATTAAAGATAAATAGTGTTGCTGATATTAAAAGCTCTGTTTGGTTTGATGTCATGTAGTTTAACTTGGTCAGTACCTTGTTTCACATTTATCTACATTACATTTCATCAGGCCATATGTTTGTTACCGTAAGGTCTTTCTTTGGCAGTCAGCCCTCACCTTTCATGGTTTGGATTGTTCATTTCATCAGCAAACCATCTCACATGAGGCTTCACCTTCTCTTCCAGACTGTTTATGAATAAATAGAAAACAATAGGCTCAGTACACATCCCTGTGAGATTTCATTAATGATTTCTTTCATTAGAAAAACTGAACATTTATTTCTGTCTTGTTTTTTAAGGAGTTTTTCTTTACTTTTTGGTTATTTATTTTTAACCCATGTGAGAACATCTACCTCATTGCTTAGCTTTTTGGGGGTTGTATGGAGAGGGTGATTTTGCAAGTTCAAACATTTTGCATGGCCCATTCAGATGCTGACTGGAGTTGTTGAATTGTTTTGTTTGCCTGCAGGACAATTTTAACACTGCATTGTGTTCTCTGAACCATTATTTTGAAAAATAAAAAATAAAAACAAAAGCAAAGCAAAAACCAAATGTGACTCTCTGGACATATTAGTCTCTTTGTGTAAAATTTTCCTGTGATTCTCTGAACCAGTTCTCTGTCCTTGTTACCTAACTCAGCCAGACATTAGGGGTTAGAATTGCTCCATCTTTGCTGCCATCTCAGATGGGTGGTACCTTAGGAGTTCTGAAGCCAGTGCTAAATCTTGGTTGTGCATATGGGTGGACTTCAAGACTGAACAAAGATTTTTCTGATCAAGAATGTTGTTTGATACCATGCAATCTTGCTGGTGGTCTGGATAACCTTTTTTTTTTTTTCTTTTTGTTTTGTGTGTGTGTGTGTGTGTGTACACATTTATGTATGTATCTCAGCAAAGAGGGATAGGCATGACTGCGTTTGAGTCATTTGAAACTCCTGTAGAGGTGTTGTTCCTGTCCCAGTATCTGGACAAACTTGTTTTAGTATCACCTTTATTCTGAGCATGGTTACCATTTCTTTGAGATTATCTGCCATAAAAATGTTTCCTAAACATGTCATTGTTTTTGTTTTGCAAATGTTTGAATTGTAAATGAGTGTGATGATGGCGTATGTTATTATTTCTTAGTAGTTTACCAAACACTGGAGCATCTACACTTTTGTTGAAAGTAGCTGTAAGTCTACATTTGAATCTCAATTATTGTGTTGAGTATGATCAAACCTGAAAACAAGCCCTGGAGAATGCTACTCATAACAAAACTAGCTACTTTCTGATTTCTAATGATTGAATAATTCTCAGTTTATTTTATGTATGAGAGATTGATATTCTGTAGTGCTAATTTTAAACGAGGTCATTGGCAGTTGGTGGAGGTTCAAATACCTTTCCAAATTATTTTGTCTACCCAACTCTCTTTATCACTCCTGTAATCTCATACAAAATTTATTGGCTTGTTTGATGAGACCTATCTTCTGTAAAATCATGTTGGCTGGCATAAATTATTATTCTGCATTTATTAATTGAATCTTATATTAACTTTTCTTTATTTTTTCTTGGTTTAATGTCAGGCTAGCAAGCATATAATTACCAGAGCGAGTGCTACTGCCGTTGTTAAGTGTCAGCATAGCACTAGCATCCCTTCAGGCTTCTTGAATGTCCCTGCAATTCTGAAATTAGAAATACACTCATCCAGCTCCTTTTGGGTATAAATTTCCAAGGTCTCTGCTTTTAAAACTGAGCTCTGTTCAACATCTTCAGTTACTAATGTACTATAGATCATTTCACCATCTTATTTAGAATACCTCATTCTGCTTCGTTTTAAAGACCTAACAGAAAATTAAATCAACATTTTTCCATGTTTTTATAAATACTGAAAATCTATTGAGTAATGGGGCTATACCATTATTAGTGTTTTTTTTTTTTTTTTTTTTTTTTTGTTACAGGTTTTTGTTTAAAAAGCTTTTGTTCTTGTCTCCTTTAGCTACTTATGAGTATTCCCAGATTATCTTTCTTTAATATTTTTTTTTACTCTCATTTACTCTGTTTTTGTTTGATATATAAATATATATACAAATGTTTAAATATTTAAACAATTCCTACCTTCAATGAATGCACCTCTTAAGCACCTGCCTACATTTAGTCACATCTTTGCTTGATTTTTTTTTTTTTTTCCCCTCAAAGTAACAGTCTTCAGTTTTAGAAAACTATTTCCATGGAAGAATGCAGTGTTTTCATTAAAACTGGGATCTGCCTTCTGTTATGCAATTTAAATCATGTAGTGATTACTGTTTCTTAGATAACCCCAAAGTTTCAGTCCAACAATTAATTCATCTGCATGTATTATGTGATGCTGATAACAATTACATCATGCCTGGTGCAATGCCATTTGCATTAGAAAATTATCATCTGTATTGTTTAGCTAAAACAGTTTCAGATTTCAGATTTAATTACTGAACATGGTTAAATTAGTCATGCAGAAATGTTTTTGACAGAAAAAAAACACAGGCTGGAGGTCTGATCCAGGCTCAGATGGAAATTTGAATTCTGTGCCATAAATCCTTTTTGGATTTTGAGTTAGTGAGTTTACAAGGTAGCAAACAGAATGGAATTTTTGCTTATGCCTATAAGTGTCTGAACTCCATAAACTGATATTTTATTGTGTTTTAAAAAATATTATTTGTGCATGTTTGTCTTCAGTTAAAATTATATGAAAGCAATTGTGTATAAGTGCTCTTGAAAGTTACAAGAGTCAAAAAAAGTGAAAAATGAAATATTGTCCTTTTTAAGACATTTATGTTAAAACACATTTTTAAAGAATTCTTTAATTTTTATATGTTCTCTTAGAAAAATCAATTTGGTTGCTTCTTGTTGCCATAATATCCAGATGCAGATCTGAATTTTTTGAATTTGTTTATACAGTTGAGCTCAGCTGTATTCTTTGGTTGTGACCTCCACATACGGCCCCATCGCAGCTCTGTGAAGCCAAGTAAGGTGAACACAACTGGGTAGCTGCCAAGTCACTGAAAGATGCTTCTGACATTGGGTAAAGATGACAGCTTTGTAAGGCTTTGTCTGTATGGGTGGATTTATTGAAGCATATGACATGTCTGAAGAATATGAATCTTTGACAGCACAACAGTGCCTTCATGTCCCCAAACACTGCAGTATACTTAACATCTCAATTATATACAAAGTGACAGTTAAATAAGCCATTACATTCTCTTGGCCTTTTATGTAAATGAAGCAAAGACCGTAACTGGTTATTGTGTAGGCAGAACGAGTTGCCCATCCGTAATAAACTTCACTGGTTTGCATAGGAAGTTCCAAAAGAAAACTACTTGATAACACTGAATTTACTGAATTTAATAAATTTTACAAACCATTCTACATTCCATCTGCATGAAAAATGTCATCTATATCAAACCAGCTCATTCAAGTCTGTTTCTTTAGTGCTTTTTTTTTTTTTAAAATTAATTAATTCTTTATTTCACTGGGGTCCTCTGTTTAATGCAAAGTGGACATTAGGTTACATTAAAAAACTTGTGTAGTGAAGGAAAAGCTCAAGACTCTATCAACTCTATGGTTGATAATTAAGAACTTTTTAAGCAACAACCTTGAGTGGTCTCTGTCTTGACTATTGTCCCCAGCAGTTGCCAATGTCAGAATATGACTGGCAAGGTAAGAATGTCACTAGAGTTATGTTGGTAGATTTTTATTTGTAGTTACATCTTTAGTTTTTAAAATCTTTGTTTTTCTCTTGTTAAAAATAATAATAATAAAAATAATAGCTACTTAGGAAGGTTGTTCTTGCCTATTGCTGTTTATGTTCTGGACGTAAAAACCAGTAGTGGCAGCATGCATAGAAGTCCAGGAGCTGATTTGAGAAGGGGAGAACCCAACAATGGTAAAAGCACGAGGCCTAACTCCTGAGTGAGTGAACTCTGGCAGACCAGGCAAAATGTCAATAGCTTTGAAAGACACACACTATGTTATATACTATACCCCAAAGGGTGATAAGATTTGGATTACTCCACAAGACTTTGCTATCTGTAAAGCTCACTCTCTTCTCAGATGGTAAGGAAGGAATAAAAATAAGTTATGCCTTAAAAAACAGTATGAATAGAACAAATCCTAATTTTTCTCCTTTTCCAAGTACACTACCCCCCCTTAAAATCTTTTAAAATAAACTGATATTTTTTTCTCCAAAATGTCACCCATCTGCTGGATTTGGCAAACCTGTCTGAATTCAGTATTTCTAAATTGCACAAGAAAATAATGAAATAAACTTAAGTCCTTTCTGATGCATTTGGGAAAGTTGGTGTAGCTTGCCTGGATTTCCTTGAGTAAGAACTTCACTACTAAATATGGACCATGAAATATGTTACTAACACAAATGGGACAAAATTATAAAGACAGAGAAAACTGCAGTAGTTGAGTACGTATGTGCAGCTAAAACATATAGCAGCTCTTCTCTCAGCAACTTTGGCAGAAATCCACCCACTCCTTTCTCATCACCCAGCAAGGATGTCCCACAGAATGGAGTCCCCCAGCTTCACATCTGTATCTGCAGAACAAACCCTTCTCTCTAGGATGGTTGGGTAGGAGTAGACCAGCTCCTGCAGTGCCTGCCCATCCCCAAGTCTAAAGGAAATTTTCTCTCAATCCCTCTCGTGAAAAGAAGGGGCAGAAATTTGTTATTATAGCCGTGGGAATAATATGATTAATAGTGAATTTATTTGTAAAGATATAATTCCAGGGCATAACCCATTTCTGTGTTTGTAGCAAAAGTGTCTGGTTGTACAGAGGCCCCCCTGAACACTCCTAATACACTAGTATTTGTTAGAAAGGGAGCATGCTGGGCTCTAGGTTTGCTTTATCCCCCTTCATGGAGCTGCAATCCCCATTTGTTAACCCCCAGGCAGGGGCTGGGGTAGACACAAGCCTCCTTGCTAAGGAGAAAATCCATTAAAGACCAAGAAGGTCATATTTTCTCTAAGCACTGCAAGCACAGGAACAGTGCTTGTGGTGCAGACACGCTGTGATACCTAGCTTTTATTACCACTTGGTAACATCTTATGGGATTATAAAATGTCAGGGCACAAACCCATAATCTGTTGCACTGGAAGGTTTATTTTTTGGCACAAATCTTGGTTCTCTACTTTAGCTAAATCAAAGCTGTTTTAGATGGCAGCAGTTTCCAACTGCCAACAATTAACACGCAAGTACACCTAGGGGGTACATGAGTGGTAACACCCCTAATACACCATACTGGCAAATCCTGTCTCAAAAGATGGTTGACTATTGTTCTTGTAAAAGCAGACATCTAAGCTCCTCCAGGGAGTTTTCCAAAGCGTTTAAATCAGTCTTCTGTTTTGGATTGTCCTTCAGAGGAATTCACATCTACATGGGGAGTTGAAGGAGCTAAATACAAGGAAACATTGAAACTTACTGCACCCCATTAATTAGCAAATGGTTTTTGATTGTAGTACTAACTTCAGCGTGTCTTTTTCATTATACAGCTCTTGTCACAGAAATGGGGTTTTGTATTCTTGCAGATTATTTTCTCCCAGGGAAATTAGTACTTTATACTATTGAGTTGGGTTTTTGAATTCCTTTGGCAACTATTTTAACAAAGGAATTTGATTCAAATTAGCTGAAAATAAATGCTTTCGTTTGAACATTTTGGTGCAGTTTTCTTAAAGCTGCATTCTTGGAGGCATTACCTTAACAGGGGTTAAGCATTTACAGTACATAGCTCAGAATTAGCATAGCTGAAGTGGGAGTCATTTTTCATTTTTATCACTCTCTGGCATGCCTCACTTACCTACTAAGTGCAGTCTGTTCAGTGCTGCCTTGATGGATGAAGCAACATACTTGTAAATAACAGATATATTTATATTGCTTGCTGATCAGGAAAGAAACATATAATTGCCATAGCCATATATCCATAGCAGTTTTAGGACTCTGCCAGTCCTCTCAGATCAGTTTTTCAGTTTTTGTTTAGGATCAGAAGGTTTTCAATTTTCATATATTTACAACATGATGGAAAATAAAAGGGCTTCTTTTTTACTGGTCTCTATTAAAACAATTTTCATGTTCTACACAACAAGGTAGGAAAGTTTAATTAGGACTAGATGCATTTGCAAAAGCCAAAAGACTATGTGAGTAATTGCAGTTTATTAAAATGAAGATTTAGAAGTCCAAAGTTTGAGGGCTGCCTGTCAGGCATGCTAAACATCCTTGTATTTTCATTGATTGCTAAAAAACGCAAAACTATTGACTGAAACTTTCGAACTGGTAATTAATTAAGAAGAAACAGCAAAGTGTTACACAAAACTCTAATGCTTTCAAACTGTAAATCAAGAAGTGGATAATCACAGAAGAAAAGTTAGTTTCGAAGCATACATACATAACATTTCATGTTGAGCAGATTTCTTATTGAAAAACTTGCCTGAGAGAAAGAAAAATAGATATTTTTTTTTTTTTTTCAAGGGGGAAGGATTACCAGTATTCTATTGCTCATTTTTTCCAACATCCAAATTTTTAGTAATAATGCTACAAAATCAGAATTTTTTCATATCATAGCAGGTTTTGACATCTTCAGAATCTGCTGATTTAATGGAATCATCAACTTAGGTATTGGTACGAACTCTGGGTTTTATTCTGGTGGTATGGTGACAAAAATAGACATAGATGAGGTAGTATTTAATCCAATATAATAGAAGAAAAACATTAAAATGTTTTCCAGGAATACTTGTTGATACAATTACATAGGGAAAGGATAAATACAAGTGAATGATCACAATTATCAGAGAAACAGCTGTTTCTTTTGAAGTGTAAGGATATTTGTAAGCAAGCTTTTTCTCTGTGTACCTGGGAAGAAATGACCATTTCCCAGCTTAGGAAATGAAGGAAAAAATAAACTTTTCTAATAATGGAAGTAATACGAGCTCAGTAATGAGGGAAAAAAGGCTCTGAGTTGGTCAAGCTGGTAGCGAGCCAAGTGGAAAACCAGTGGACTCACTGTTGGCTTGCTCTGGAGTACTGAGGCATGGACTGGATCAGAACCAGAGCCAAATCAGTGTTTATTTTTGACCCATTGGTCTACTTGATCTGACATTTCCATAGGCAATTTTCTTTATACCTGCTTGTGCCTCTTGTAAGCTCATGGTGTTTTTTCAGTGCATCTTTTTGTTTCCTCCTTCAAGGTAGTTTGGATGAAGAGCTTGCCTTGAAGGAAATCTGTTCACTCCCTCCTTATGCTTTGCTTCACACTTAGAAGTAGTCTCAGTTAATTGTTTTAGTAATGTTTTTAGTTTTCTTTTGGCTGAAACTGAGCAGGGAGATGTGCTCTAGTAGTGGCTTCAGGTACAAATTGTAATTCAGCCCAAGGCACCAGGCCACAGTCAGACCAGAGTTTAAAAAACAAAAAACAAACAAACCACTCTTTACTCCCTCTGCAATGTGTGGGCATTAAATCCTCAGCACCAGCTCTTTGGCATTACAGATCCCCTCTGACTTGTCTGCATTATTTTCTAGCTGGACAGGGGTCTCATGGGACTGTGCTGAATAAATAGTGCTGGCACCACTGAAAGCAATATCCTGAGGATCCAGTTGTGTTTTTACTACAAATAGATTCCAAAGCCCCATGTACCTGCAAAAATTCAGCTACGTACCTGTATTAAAACATAGTTGTATTTGTACTGCAATGTAAAAGTAGTGAAGGTGCATTTAGCTAATATTTTATGGGAGTAAATGTTTAATAGGAACATGTTATTATGAACGTTGATATCTTTTCCTACATTACTCACTGTAGTCATTTAAATTAGTGGTCCGTTGTGATGAGTTTTAAGGTAATGTGTCATTAGCAACAGAGCATCAGAAAACTTTAGGTTCATAAAAGGTTTATAATTAAGCCATGAAAATTAATTTGGTCATTTATAATGTATTGTTAATTAGTTTGGTAATAGGGCTGTCACTTCCAAACTCTCTGCAGAAGGTGAATAATAGGTCAGTTATGTCTCACAAGATTTCCGGAAGGTTTATGACATCCCTTATGAAAGGTATTACTGTCCAAATTTTTCTTGTGAAGACAACTCTTTCTTGCCAAACTTTTAGAGATTATTACTGTGGATGTTGATGATTTCTGTTCTGCCATGGCTGCTTTTTGGCATTATTTCCTGGGTAATTGATGATTTTATTCCCCCATGTGACATTGATTACTGCAAATATTTGAACAAAATGAAAGTAACAGAAGATCCTATCAGAATGCTGCAATAGTTTTTACTGTACCCTGAGACAGAAGTATACTACATAGCTTCTAAATGAAGATGAATTGATTCTCTTTGACAAGAATATATTCCAGACACAGTTATTTTTATTATAGAGATATTTGATGTAGAATACTATGATATCAGCAATAAATACTCAAAATTATAGTGATCATTAATTCAGAGGTATTCTACAAAAAGGTCAGACTACATACATTGTAGCAGTAGTTTTCTACATGTTCCATCCATAGCCAAGCTTTTCAAAATGACAAAATCGGATGCTACTTCTAAAAAAAATCCTTCTGGTCTTTGTATTATAAATATATCTCCCCTTTTCCTCCCATGTTTTTTGCTGAATTTTATGTATGGTAGCAATAAAGTGGTAGTATTATAAACAGTCACCACTTGGACTGAACAGAACTGAAGCAATTGACAATTTAAAGTATTCTGATTGATGATGCAGACATCTTCAGATGCAAGCTGCTAATATGCTGATTTCAGGTGCATTTGGATAAGTTAGTTCTGCCACTGTAGCCTCTAGAAGCTTTATAAAATCTAGATTAAAGCAAGCGCTGCAATTGCTAGTTACAGAGCAAGGAAGATTCTTTGTAGTTAACTTCATCTAGTTAAATCACACGAGCTAGCTTAATCCAAACCCTGTCTACGAGATAAACTCAGAGTTCCAGTAGTTCCAGATATGTTGAGGTACATAAGATGTATTTGCATTTTTAGTATAATGGCTTTGCCTTGTAATTTTGTCAAAATAACAGTTAAATAGTCTGTGACCAAAGGGAATTGGTCCAACCAGATTTCGTACCTGGAGTTCTCCTACATGAGTTAATTTATTTAACCTTGCATTCACATAATCTAACATCAAAGACTGAGGTATAAATAGATCTGGTGTATAAGGGATGTGACTGGAGTGAAATGGGAGATTCTCCAGAGCAGTGGGAGTCATTCTAAATAACAAATAAACTGAGGAACAAAATGGATGTCATGGACTACCATTAGGGTCAGTTGGTGGACTGCCTTATAAAAACATAATTTCAAATGATGGCACCCATGGTTAGGTGAAATCCCATCTAACCAATTACACACATTCCTCCTTATTTATTTGTTATTTTACTGGAAAATCATTCCTCATTATTCATTCACGGTTATTTTACTGACACATCAATATGCCTTTCTTTCTGTTAATAGTAGGCCTGGTGGCAGAATGGAGAAGGTCATTTCTCTTGCTTCTGTACTTAGTGTCAGTGCTGGCCTATTTATGGTATTTGTACTTTTTTTTTCTTGTTGTGGCTGTGGGAAACCAGTGAAGTTCCTTTAGCATAAAATTCAGCAAATTTGATTTTTTTTTTTTTTCTCCTAAAATCAAATACATTTATTCAAGGTAAATCAAATACATCAGGTTCTATAGAAGTCTCAGTGTAAACTTATTAACTTCATAGGGATTAATAAACATAAGGAGTGAAAAGCCTGGAAGTATTTTGAGTCTGCTTGCTTAGGCTACACCTGTTTTCATTTTGGATTCTTTCCATGATGGAAATATTATCATTTTAGAAATTTATTTTCTGTTCTGCCTTTATCTTGAGTGTATTATTGCTTTTTAAATTGCTTTTCCAAAGACTTGTGTGGTCTTCACAGGTGCTGTATGCTTGAATGCTTTATGGGTTTCTGAAGAAATAACTTGAGAGGGAGACATTTCCTTCAATCTTTTTGTTAATAATAAATACAATTAAGTACAATGACATGCAGAGATGTAGAGCCATGGATTCAGGGATATAAACTTGCTATAAAGTTCACTTACAAATGAAAATAAATGGAGGCCTCAGTGACTCTGGTTTTCAAGGATGATTCTGGGGACAGCTGGAGAAAAGGAACATATTAGCATAATTCCATTATAATGTGCAATAGAACTAAGCTTGTGTTTGTTTGTTTTTAAATGAAGGTTTGTTAAAATGTATGGGATAGGATTGCTTATTTTATGATTTGACTGAAATCCTTGAAAAAAAAGCTGATAGAAATAGAAGCTAATGAAAGATCTGATATCCTTCCACCTTACTGTGAATAAGAAATCTACCATCTCCAGACCGTGGGCTATTCAGTGCCAATAAGTCAGCTGGGTGGTTATATTATTGATATTCAGGATGGAACCCTTAATCCTCTTTATTATCTGGTCTACTAAATAAATGATACAGAATACTAAGACACAAGTTCAGGTTTGCTAGAATTGTTAAAAAGCTTCATTTAGCTATTAGCATAGGTCTGCTTTTAATTTATCCATTCAGAAAACTTTAGGAGTGTTAAATAAATAAAACAGATAAGTAAAAACTGTTATAGCAACACTCGGTTGAGATGATGTGGGAAGAAAGAAAATAGTTATGTAAATGAACAAGAATTCTAGAAAGCAAATCACAATCAATTGTCTGGTACACTTTGGATTCTTTCTGGATTATTTATTTATTTATTTATTTATTTTTAGCCATGTACAGTTAATTCTCTGATAAGAAGGCTAAAACAAAGAATTCTTTACTCCACCAAAAAAAAGAAAAAAAAAAAAAGACGTGCATATATTACACATACAGACTTTAATGTACATGTACACTTGGTTGTATTATACATTTATACCTTGCTGTAGCTGGAAGGATAACATCAATGTTCTTAACATTCCCATTTTTAAAATTAAGGTGCAGTACCTTTGTGAGAAAGTGAACATATTGCAGTGTGGCAGAGGGACTTTCTGCTTGGCTTTTGACACTGACGTTCCTTATTTGCAACCTCACTGCTAGAAAATTCTGTTTAATAATTAAGATAGCCGCCTTGCTACTATGAGGGGAATGTGTGATTAGAAAGGGGTGAAGGAATGAAAAATTGGGGCATGGAAGGCAGAAAGGTTAAATAGCTCTTTGTTGTTTTGCCCTTAATTTCTTTCTTGTACCTGCTTTTATTTCTACCATTACTTTGCTTACTACTGCCAGATATTTATACTGTTTTTGCACCTCCATGCTTCATGTTCTCTACAGCCTTTTAAATATGAGAAGTCAGTAGCCTTTGTGTGTCTTTTTTTTTTTTTTTTTTTTTCTTTTTTCCCATGGAAATACTTGGCTGCCAATAGGTTCTTCTCCTCTGCAGTAATCCACCTCATAATGCCTGTGATTTCTGTACACGAGCATCAATGCAGCTATAGATAGGTATGTTGCTTTCACGTCCAAGTGTTTTTACCAAATACCCACGTGCCAGCATTCATACTCTACCCCAGAGATGTCTCTCTTCCCATACAGCTTGTGTGGTGGCTGTGCTGTAGTCAGTGGCTCCTACTGCCTCAAATGCTTTTGCTCCAAAAAATGAGTTTATCTGCCTCTTACATCTGAGGTGACTGAACTAACACTTTCAAAGAAGTTTCACCTAATCCCCAAATAACAACATTTTCTTCCTGTGGAAGGAAACATAATATGGAAAACACTTTAAAGTATTAGGCATTAAACTGAAATTAAGTACAGCATGCTGAGTCTTCTATGTTTATATCCAACAGCAAATTTAAATGCTGTATATTTTAAGGCCTTGGATTAAGAGCTGCATTCAGCCTCTGAGGACCCAGAGGCTGAATGCAGCTCTGCAGCAATCCTTTAGACAATGTCAGCAGAGGGGGAAAAGTTAAATCCTGCTTTGTTTAGGCTAAAACTTACTGTGTGTTTTTTTTCTTTCTAGTTACTTAGTTGTAACTGTATTAACAAAAAGAAAATTAGCTTCTCCTGTCTTGTCATCTACTGCACAGTTTCTGCAGGAAAAGGGCAGCACACTGCATTGTCTAAAAGAATTTTAGTATTTGGTTATTACAAAAATTGAAAATAGCTGTTTTCTTTGTCACCTAAATAAATAATTATGTAACATTTTAGGCTGCTAGAATGGAAAAATATTTATCCCTGTTATATGTCACAGAAAAGATGATGAAAAATTACTATATAGATTTAAAGATTTGAGGGTATTAGGCTGTTTAGGAAGAAGACTAAGAAGGCTTTTAGAAAACTTTACTTTCTCTGCAAGTGCAAAAACGTGCCTCAGATACTCCTGAACCTTATGAGGGGGCTTGGTAGCTGCATGACTCCATTTAAGTCTGAAGATATGTCGGTGTCAGAATATAAAATTGACTGCATTTTCAGGGTGAACTGAACAGAAGAGGACAGTGGCAAATGGTAAAAGAAAAAAAAAAAGTCACAAAAAATGAGATGTATATGAGACTTGGATGTAGGTAGGTAAGAACACAAGGAGACAAGATATCAGACTAACTTCTTGAACTCACATTGAGAATGAGTGGGAGACTAGGTGGGGTTTTTTAGAGGATCAGGACTCCAGAGAATGAGCTGTAATGGACTTTGTAAGGTCAATCACTGTGTTATCATACAGAGCATTAAGTGAAGTAAATGGTTTATATTATCTTATATTCATTCATTATTCTTTGTCACACCACTTCAACACCAGGCACCCAATTTCTCTCAAATATTTTAAGAACTCCACTGCAAGGTCAAAAAGCATCTGTATCAATTCTTCAGAGGTCATCTTTTATGGGGTAGGACATAAACAAGGCATTTCTCGCTATCTGGGCCGTCTCTTTTCAAATCCTGTCTAGTAAGTCTTCTACATTTTTCTTATCCATATGCAATTTGACAGAAGGATGCTTTCAGCCTTTTTACATCTCTCTGCACTTTGTTAACCAAGATTCTCCTGTGACAGATTCTCTGGCTTTGCACTTTGTATTTTTCTCAGATATTTTCATCTTCACTTTCAGACAATATTGGTAGGGGGCTCTGAACTGTCTAGAATATCTCTGCACTTGTTACTAAATCAGTCTAATTCAAAACCTTTTTCTTCAGTCACTTGCTTTTGGTAGACATTTTAGATATGCTTACACCATAGTAGACCATAAAAATCTTATTTTCAATTGTAAAGATTAGCTTTCCCTCTGCTATAACAATGAGATGGGCAACATTACTCACTAAACTGAACAACCTTGTCTCTGCAATTCTCTCACTGATTCACCTCTCTTCACTACATCGTCTGTGTCTGGAGAGGATGGGGCATGGTGACCTTAGGTTCTGCTCCTTCCTTGCCCTACTTAGAAAAACCGGCAGTGAGAGGGAAGGGAAGAAAGCTGTTCTCAGTGTGGCCTTTGTTGGATTGGCTGTAAGTGGAATGAAGAAGTGTTTATGAAGTTTTTTTTTTTTTTGTTTTTTTGTTTTTTTTTTTTTTTCCCCTCTGAATTATTAATTTCTGAAGCCATTGAATTGTCTACCATTTCTATCTTCTAACAAAGGAAACAATAGCATGTAATGAGGATATTTAGAGTAATCCATCTGTAAATACAGCATGTGTATGGTATAATCCATTTGGATTTAGAAGGAAAAGATGGATTATCTTCATGCTTCATTTACTCATGGGATGCTATGCAGCCATATTCTTTTTGTGTATCACTGACAATACAGACATGGGGTCCTTTTGTATAAACACTTATTAGTAAGACTTTCCTAAGTTGAGATATTCATGTGAGAAATGGCAGATTCTGGACTCCATTGGCTTTGGCTGATTTATTTTACTTTGGGAAAAGGGATGCTGGATAGGGAAGTTATGAAGTAAATTAGAGTTTGGTGAGTCAATGAGGCCAGTGTCTTGTGTTAGTTTGCAGCAGGTTTGAAGGACAGCTCCATTACAAAGTCAAATATGGAGTCAAAGAAGAAAAATTCAATAAGCATGTCAACTGCAGTCTAATTTGAGTTGCTGACTTAAAATATCCATGGAAACTCCTGTAGCTGAATTTTTATAGTTGTTGAAAATGCAGTTAGATTTCTTTGTCAATGAAATTCCTGCCTTCACAATGTTACTGCCATGCCAGAAAAGTGTTCTGTTCATACTTTTGTCTTGTACACTGTTCATATAGCAATTGCCCTTTAGAAAGTTTTAAATTGTCTTTGTACCTTACCCTAATGATCCTTGTAAAGTTACTAGAGACAAAAAGTATGGCAACACTCCTCTTAAATAGCACAGAAATAATGATTGAAGATTATTATGTGTCATTTCCATAGGGATGTAATTTTGGGTCCAGATGGCAAATGTTGTTGAAACTCTTTCATGAATTAAACAGAAGAGGCCAATTCTGGTTCTTTCAAACAAGCTGTCTCTCAGCTTAAAAAGAAAGTAAAATGAGGTTGTATTTTTCTTAATATCTGCTCTGAAATACTTATTAGTAAATACTTGAAATTTCTAAGAGGGAAGGTTCTCTATCCTACCCCCTGAGAGACAATACAACTTCTTTATCCATAGAAAGCAGAGTTAATATAGTCCCCACTGTGATTTACCCTGGAGTAGGGTCACCACAAAGGCAAAGGCTACAACAGAAGATCATATTTATTAGTATGCCTCTTTGTTTCCTGGGCCAAAATGAGAGGCTTATATTTGCTTTCAGCCATGTTGACATCTCACCTTGGATGAAGCATGGAAATGCTCTATTTTTCTTAGAGCCTTCTCTCAGAGTTCATTTGTCTGTCCAGGTGTAGTGGGTTTACGTGGCAAGGTTTTGGTAGCAGGGAGCCATAGGGGTGGTTTCTGTGAGAAAGATCTAGAAGCTGCCCCATGTTTGGAAAGGGCCCCATTGTTTTCCAGATCTGAGCCAATAAGCGATGTTGTTTTGTGCCTCTGTGAGAGCATATTTAAGACAGGGAAAAAACGCTGCGCCACACAGCAGCCGGGAGTGAGAGAACAGCCTTGCAGGTGCCAAGGTCAGTGTAGAGGGAGGGGGAGAGGTGCTCCAGGCGCCGGAGCAGAAGTCCCCTGCGGCCTGTGGTGAGAACCATGGTGAAGCAGGATGTCCCCCTGCAGCCCATGGAGTACCACGGTGGAGCAGGGCTCCACGCTGCAGCCCGTGGAGGAGACCACGGTGGAGCAGGTGGCCCTGCACCGACGGAGGCTGCTGCCTGTGGAAGACCCCTGCCGGAGCAGATTCCGGGCCGGACCTGTAGCCCGTGGAGAGGAGACCACGCAGGAGCAGGTGACCTGGCCATAGGGGAGCCAGGTTGGAGCAGTTTGCTCCTGAGGGATGGACCCCGTGGTACGGACCCATATCTGGAGCAGTTCTGGAAGAGCTGCTGCCTGTGGGAAGCCCACGCCGGATCAGTTCATCAAGGACTGCATCCCGTGGGTGGGACCCCACAGCACAGGGGACGAGAGTGACCGAGAAGGAGCGGCAGAGAAGAAGTGCTGTAGACTGACCATAACCCCCGTTCCCCTGCGCCGCTCGGGGGGAGGAGGTGGAAAAGGGTGGATGGGGGGGAAGGTGCTTTTGTTTTTTTGTTTCTCACTTCTCTCGCTTGTTAGTAATAGGCAATAAATCTTACTATCTTCTTATGCTGAGTCTGTTTTGCCCGTTATAATAATTATTGCGTGATTTTCTCGTCCTTATCTCAACCCTTGAGCCCCTTTTCACATATTTTCTCCCCGTTCCTCTTTGAGGAGGGGGAGTGAGAGAGCGGCTGTGGTGGAGCTCGGCTGCCCACTCGAGCGGAACCACGACACCAGGCTTAACAGAAGGATATTTAATGGTTTCTTTCTTTCCTGTTGTGAATACAGTATATGACTTTTTATTACCAAACAAGTATCAGTACTGGTATAAGTGAGTTCATTAAAATTTATATATATAGCAAACTCTACAGTTTCTTTTAGATATGCATATTTTTACAGAGCAGTCACAACAATAACAGCTTGTCTGAGTTAATATAGCTTTTTATTATGTTTTGAAGTAGGTGGAAGCAGGAACTCTTTGAACTACTGGAATAATACTACTAACAGTTTTAAACATATTTCCATCATTAGCAAAAAGCTATCTCCAGTGAAGAGCCCTGAAACATCAATAAGTAATGCCAACCAGACAAATGAGAAATGAACACATTATCTAAAATGTCTTCCAGAATCAAAAGTATACCATAAATGACACCAGAATCGTATACGCTAGAATCCATTTAATTTGCTTTTAAGGTTCTTTTTTAAACAACAACAAAAAAATCATCTACTAAGAATTGTTCAATTTCATGCTGGATTATACCTGTTTTATCATTGCCTTTCTCAGTTCTTGGTCTGAGTGCAGTTGATATCAAAAAAGTATTTTAATCAGCATAAAATTCCTGCTGAACTCATATGTACAGTACAAATGCTTTCTTTAGGTCCAGAAATATGTTCCTTTTTAGAATAAGGAAAATGAGCAGTAGTATTGAGCTTGCTCACACATTAAAATATAATTTATTTAATTTAAATGGCCTTTGTCTTTTGTTATATATATATATAAAATTTATATATATAAATAAATCTATTTTTATATATAATATATAATATATGAATATATAATATATATAAATATTATATATATATATAAAAATTTTATATAATTATTATTTGTATATATATAAATACTGGGAAAATTTTTGACTTTTTTTTTTTTTTTTTTTTTTTGTGTGTGTGTGTGTAGGTTTTTGTTTCCCCTTCTTTCAGTCAGACTTTAAACGTTTTGATGTTTTCAAGTAACAACTTTGGCTAGACCAAGGCTATAACTTTTATGTAGACAACTCTGCCATTGAAAGACATCCAGCCAAATTAAGAAAGGTGTGTTCTGCCTTTAGAAATCAAAAGATACATAAGTGGCTGCTATGACACACCCACTCAACAGCTGCTTAATACTTATTTTTAGTAACTGAAAGGAGAGCTAGAGAAAAACATAAAAATAGCTGCTAGTTCTATTAAAGCTCCACTTTTAAAGAATCTGCTCCACCCTGCCATCCCTTTAAGGATTGGAGATGATCGATTTTGAGATTTAAGATGTGATAATTCTCTCTGAAAATATTGTTACTGATTAATGTTGTCTTTTAAAATTGAATTTCTATTTAAGCTTTCTGAAATGTTTGTATTGTCTATTCATGTTTATCATGAGATATGCATACCGTTACTTCTACATTGCTATGTTCACCATTGTACAAGTTATTTCTGCATGTTCCTGCAAGTTGTTGCTTCATAAAGAAGTAATTCAATTCCTGACAGTGTCACAGATTTTCTATTTAGTTTTACCTTCTTGCTATAATTCAAGACAGATAACCACCAGATTTTTTTTTTAACCGATTGCTAAAAACACAGTGTATATTAAATTCATCAATCCTGTCTCAGAGAAGCATATCTCAAATTCTCTGAAAGATACTCTCAGAGGACCCTTCAGTGCTATTTCTATTCATGGAAGACTTCCACATTTTAAGTATATTTGAAAATCCAGGTCAAAGGTTTGTAAACCTAAGTCCTTGACTATCTCTAAATTCCTCATTTGTCTCATTTATAGTATGCTTCTTTTTTCATTCATATCTCTTTGTCTGTGATAGAGCCACTAACTGCACTGGCTTCTGAACTTGTCTTGGATTGATTTTGTGTATTCTATTGGGAGTTAAATTCTCATATATTTTTTTTTTTCCTCCTCCCCACCCCCCCTTTTTTTTTCTTGCTTTCACCTTCAGAATACAGCAAAAGAGTAAAGTCTTCAGAATGGGTCTATAGGTATTGATCTCTTAGTATTTTAAAATACTTGTATATAGATGTTCTTTTGGCAGAGTGAAACCATCTGCCATTGTGAAACAATCTACATGCAAGCTATAGTCTTCATATAGCTTTAACTCTCTGTGAATTATTCCTGCAAAGCAAAGTTTCTGCTGTGAGGATCTTGTTCCGTTCCGTCCACTGTTGGAGGATGTTGTTGGAGGTTCAAAGTCTGCAAATTCACTCTTATTTCTCAAACTAAAAATATTCTATACTCTTTTCTAGTGAGGAGGCAGTTCCAGTTTAATTAGCCAAACTGGGACAGTTTTTTTTTTCTTCTTTTTTTTTCTTTTTTTTTTTTTTCCTTCCTCCCATGAAACTCAGTAGTCTTGGTTTTACACTACAAAGGCAATGGAGTAGAGAATCAAATTATGTATACAGCGAGAGTGGAGCTGGATTATACTTTGTTTTTTAGTTTACATTTCATATTGTCTCCTGCCACGTTGCTTTCCAAACTATATGCCTCTTTTGATGTCTCACAACTTGATTATATGATGCTTAGTATAAGAAAGAATGGATCAAGAAATTTGTGTATGGCATTTACCTGGCATTTGACTCTGACCTGACCTGTGCAATAAGAAGTCAATGGCCCAGAAAATCATTTAGCATATTTTACAAAGCAGTCAATGGTAGCAAGTACAATGTCGATGTGCAAAGGATGATAAAGCCAAAAACTAATTCTGACTAGTTGTGTCTTTGCTTGTGGGGTTATCACAGCTGGGCTTGCGAGCACAACAGCTGCTCAAAAAAATTAGCAGGGAGAGACCAGGAGCGACTTCTATAATTAATTGATTTAACTGTTTCTGTGAAGCAGATTGTAGTCATTCTGCTAGTAACTCCAGCATCCAATGTCTTCTCACTTGTCTACAGCACGTCTTTTGAAAGCGTGGCTTGTCTTGGTTTATGTAACTAAATGCAATGCATGCTCAATGCATTGTACAGTTAGAAGAGCAGACAAGGAAATGAAGAAGGGAATTAGTGGGGAAGATCCCAATCTTGGCACAATTTTTGAGGAGGGAGTAAAAGCTAGGTGGAAGACAGAACAGCTGAAGTTTTTGAGATCTAACTAGTAGATTAGCAGACTACATATTTGCCTACCATTTTAATTTTGGCATAAAGAAAAGCTTACATTGGATGCACTTTTGAAAAGGCTTGCTTCTCTTTATTGAGAAAAATCCATCCTTAAAAACCTGTTATACTTAAATACTGAGCACATCAATTGGAGAAAAGAAGTAAGTCTTTAGCAGAAAATGCCTCTCTTTTATAAAAAAGATGGCCTTTGGAATTTTTTGTTCAGCTTAGATCGTAACAGTAATTTTTTTTCCTTAAAACAAGTGCAAAGAACAAGATAGGCTGATTCAAGTTAGAATGTATGAAGTGAATGCTTGATGATGGATATAAATTCTGAGTCTATCTGAAGAATGGATGAAATGGGCTTCGGGGTTTGTGTCACCTCATGAAAAGAAGAACAGACAACTGACTTTGTCTCACTGATGTATATTGCTGAATTTCAACGTGTCCTTTTTTTTTTGGTTATAATTCATAAACTGGAGAGGCACAGGTGATTTCACATCTCCATGTGATATGAAATCACTTGCAGTTAAACAAAACTGTCAGGAGATGTCTGTTATTTAGCCAGTAGACCCTTCCAAGTTATGTGCTTTGTTTTATGCTTTTTGACATACACCTGTGTATCTTTATTGAAGTAGCAGCTGCAGTTTTGTCTGAAAATGAAACTTTTTTGTTAGGCTCTGCACAAACATGTAGCTAAAGATGACCTAAACTCCCAATGGTTTGCAGATCCCAAATAGTACATGAATAGGTTTTTATTCTTTAAAAAGGCTTCAGCTACAGAGATGCAATTTCCTTAAGCAATCACCAAATCACAGAGGATCACAGGGTGTTTGAGTTTGAAAGGGACCTCTGGAGATCATCTGGTCCCACCACCTGCCAAGCATGGTCACATCTAGGTGGGTTATGAGTATCTCTGGTGAAGGAGACTCTGCAGCCTCTCTGGGCAACCTGTTCCAGTGCTCTGTCACCCTCATGTCGGATAACCCGACCGAAAACCCCGGGACAAACGGACACAACGACCAGCGTTCTGTGCCGTAAGCCAATTTATTGCTGCGTGACAGTATCTTATATAATGTCAAAGCGTCCCACACAGGAACCCAGGACCCCTCCCACTGTGCTCGCAGGCACCCCCAAACACTTCCCCTCGTGCACGCAGGCACAACCCAGAATAACCCCACACCCTCACAGTAAGAAATTTTTCCTCATAGAATCGTGTAGGTTGGAAGAGACCTCTAAGGTCACCCAGTCCAACCTCTGACCTAACACTGACCAGTCCTCAACTAAACCGTATCACTGAGCTCCACATCTAAATGTCTTTTAAAGGCCTCCAGGGATGGTGACTCTACCACTTCCCTGGGCAGCCCATTCCAATGCCTAATACTCCATTCAGTAAAGAAGTTTTTCCTAATATCCAACCTAAACCTCCCCTGTCACAACTTTAGCCCATTCCCCCTCATCCTGTCACCAGGCACATGGGAGAATAGACCAACCCCCACCTCAGTACAGCCTCCTTTAATGTACCTATAGAGACCAATAAGGTCGCCCCTGAGCCTCCTTTTCTCCAGGCTGAACAATTCCAATTCCCTCAGCCACTCCTCATAATCCTTGTTCTACAGACCCCTCATCAGCTTCATTGCCCTTCTCTGGACTCTCTCAAGCACCTCCACATCCTTCTTGTAGTGAGGGGCCCAAAACTGAACACAGTACTCGAGGTGTGGCCTCATCAGAGCCAAGTACAGGGGGACAATCACTTCCCTAGACCTGCTGGCCACACTGCTTCTTTTACAAGCCAGGATGCTGTTGGCCTTCTTGGCCACGTGAGCACACTGCTGGCTCATATTCAGCTGACTATCAACCAACACTCCCAGGTCCTTTCTCTGCCAGGAAGCTTTCTAACCACTCATCTCCCAGCCTGTAGTGCTGCTTGGGGTTGTTGTGCCCCAAGTGCAGGACCCGGCACTTGGCCTTGTTGAACTTCATACAGTTGGCCTCAGCCTATCAGTCCAGCCTTTCCAGATCCTCCTGCAGAGCCTTCCTACCCTATAGCAGATCGACACACACCTAACTTGGTGTCATCTGCAAACTTACTGAGGGTGCACTCAATCCTCTCATCCAGATCATTGATAAAGATATTAAAGAGGACTGGCCCCAGCACCGAGCCCTGGGGGACGGCACTAGTGACCGGCCTCCCACTGGATTTGACTCCATTCACCACAACTCTTTGGGCCTGACTATCCAGCCAGTTTTTAATCCAACGAAGTGCATGCCAGTCCAAGTCAAGAGCAGCCAGTTTCTTGAGGAGAATGTTGTGGGGAACGGTGTCAAAGGCCTTACTGAAGTCAAGGTAGACCACATCCACAGCCTTTCCCTCAGCCACCCAGCGTGTTACTTCATCATAGAAGGAGATCAGGTTTGTCAAGCAGGACCTGCCTTTCATAAACCCATGCTGACTGGGCCTGGTTGCCTTGCAATTGCCGCATGATGACACTCAAGATAATCTGCTCCATGAGCTTCCCTGGCACTGGTCAAACTGACAGGCCTAGAACTCCCTGGGTCTACCGGCTGTCCCTTCTTGTAGATGGGTGTCACGTTTGCTAGCTGCAAGTCGACTGGGACCTCCCCCGATAGCCAGGACTGCTGCTAAATGATGGAAAGTGGCTTGGCCAGCTCCAATGCCAGTTCTCTTAGTACCCGCGGGTGGATCCCATCCGGCCCCATTGACTTGTGTACATCCAAGTGCTGTAGTAGGTTGCCAAATGTTTCCTGGTGGATTATGAGGGCCACATTTTGCTCCCTATCCCATTCCACCAGCTCAGGGAGCTGAGTAGCCAGAGAACAACTAATCTTGCCGCTAAAGACTGAGGCAAAGAAGGCATTAAGTAACTCAGCCTTTTCCTCATCTCTTGTAACTAAGTTTTCCCCCGCATCCAGTAAAGAATGGAGATTCTCCTTAGTCCTCCTTTTTATGTTGATGTATTTATAAAAACATTTTTTGTTATCTTTCATGGTAGTAGCCAGTTTGAGCTCCAGATGAGCTTTGGCCTTTCTAATTTTGTCCCTGCACAGCCTCACAACATCCTTATAGTCCTCCTGCATGGCCCGCCCTCTTTTCCAAAGATTATAAACCCTCTTTTTTCTCCTAAATTCAAGCCACAACTCTGTTCAGCCAGGCCAGTTTTCTTCCTATAAGGGTAGGGTCAGGCCAACAAATAGGGCCCTCTGTTCCCCTGAGAAGGGAGTCGCCTACAATGATCGCCCTTCTGTCTTTCTTGGTGGAGGCAGTCTTGAGGCATGGAGTCGACTTCCTCACCTTAGGCATCCTCCTGGGTACACTTTCTACCTCAACCTCACCCACCAGTCTCTCAAGCTCCAGGGCCTCAAATCTGTTATGTAAGGGCACCTGGGAAGGTGGGGCCGGTAGGGGGGACACTGCTTGTGAGGTTGAACAGGGACATGTCTCCATTCCTCCTCAACTCCCAGGTCCCCTCTCTCTGCCCAACTGTGACAGGGCGTGGGGTATGCCCCCATTTAGGGTGTCTCGCCCTGGTGCCTCTCCTTCAGGCCTGTCAGGGAGTTGCTCCACCTGTCTTATCTCCCGCTCACACTCCCTGATGGGCCTCAACCTCTCCACCTCCTCCTTGAGCTCTGCCACCAGGCTGACCAGGTCATCCACCTGCTCACACCTCACACACACGGTGTCTCTGCTGCCTTCTGAGGGCAGCAACAGGCTCAGGCACTCCCTGTGTCTGGAGACCTGAACTGCCACATTTTTGAGCGGGCAGCCAGTCTGGGTGGATACAGACTTCCTAGGGAGAGCTCTCTGTCTGGTGGAGACTATTGCAGCCTAGAAGGCAGCCATTAGAGGATTTGTTCTTATGGGCGGGGGCCCCCCCCCGTGCTCGCCCTGCCTGCACGAATTGCCGCGCAAACTGCCGCGCCCCGCCCTGTTTGCCCGCTCCCTAGGGGCTGGTTTTGACCGACAGCCGAGAGGGGCGCTGCTGGCTCCGCCTGGGTCTCGTCAGCCTCCCTCACGAGGGCTGCCGGGCCCTGGCGGCTCCCTCTGCCTGTTCGGGTGGCCTCGGTGCCGAAAACAAAGCCCTGCCTGTCCTGATCCCCCGCTCCGCTGCAGAACTCGACTGCCCCAGAGCCGATCGCCTTGGCGATCGTCTCCTCATACTCAGCTGGAGCTTCCTGTGTTTCAGTTTCTGAAAAATACTCTGAAAAAGAGTCTGTCCCCATCCACTTGACACCCTCCCTTCAGATATTTATACACATTGATAAGATCCCCTCTCAGTTTTCTCTTCTCCAAGCTAAGCAGGTCCAGCTCTCAGCCATTCCTCACATGAGAGATGCTCCGCTCCCCCCATCATCTTAGAAGTTCTCTGCTAGACTCAATCCAGTAGCTCCATGTCCCTCTGAAGGCCACTTCTCCCTCTAGATTAGCCACAGCCATTCTTGTAATGGAAGAACATTGGACAGCAATTCCAAATTGTTGTGGTTACCTTAATATTCAGGTGTTACATTGATTTGTATGAAATGCGCCTTCTCTATTCTCTGTGATCATACGAATCCAATGCTAAACAATGCCAAAGGAATTTTTATTTTAATTCAAGTTACTTTAAATGAAGTCTGTCTAATAAGCTGTATCAAAACACTAAGTATATGTTATTTATCCAAGTGAGGGCTGGATGTGGCAGTATTTCTTGAGGAGTTAGACTCAACAGCAAATAAATGTTACAGTGGGAGACCTGAGAATGAGCAAAATGTTACTTGCTGGTACTTGTTCTTGTGTTCTTTGGCACCATGTTTCCATTCAGAAAGGTTCTCCAGATCTCTTCATATTCTTTCTTCATGCCAGCAATATATCTTAAAATGCTAGAAAATCAACTTTGACAAGAAATGGATTTTATACTGGTCCAGAGTTTGTCTTGCTCTTTCATTCTAGAGCCAAAACAGGAAGGAATTGCTAGACCTTTTAGTGGAAGACCTTTGAGCATGAGAACCTAAAAATAAAAGGTGTTATTTTGTTCTGAGAATTTGAGAGATATCTTGTCCTAGTTTATTAATGGACACTGACATCCATGACAGTTTTAGTTTTGGGCACACTGAAAATACCTGCCCTCCTGCTCTCTCTGTTGTCAAGTTATGAGCGAATGTAGGTAGAGATGTTTGTAACTAAAATGTCAGTTTTTGGCAGTAATTGAAGGAATATCCCGTGTCCTCTCAAGCTATCAGGCTGGATATCTCCTTGTGCATATGGTTTTGTTCACAGCACTGGAAACCAAGCCTATGCTGATTGCCTTCAGTTTTCTTTCTGCTGTGTGTCAGTTCACTTAGAGATTGTGTACTGCACCTTTATGTGAAAAATTCAATTATACCTAGTTAGGTAATGGCCACTTGATCCAATTGGGGCCTAGCTGAATTCAGAACCTTGTCATCTGTCTCAGCAAAAGTCAAGAGTTTACCAAGGCTTAGAGTAGCTTCTACTAGCATAGCACTAACAATGTCATACATGAAAGAAAAAGAATGAAAAAAAATATATATGTGGTTTTGCTGAGTGTTCCCTCTCCTCTGTATGTGGTGGCTGAGAACAGTTATTTTTGAAGGGAATGCAATATGTATCTTAATGTGAAGAGAATGTAGCCTTATGATTGTGACTGCATCACTTGAAATAGGAATGTATTCCACCCTGGACAGGGACAATTAGAACTGGAGAGATGAAAGCCTTTGGCAGATAAACTGAAGCTGTGTCTGGTATTTCTTTATCAAAGTCTGAGTCTAAAAATTAAACTTCAGAGGGGATGTATTATTAGGCAGAAAAGACAATTCAGAATCAGCTTTTCAGTAAACCTTGGAAGATACTGGTTTTCTGAAAGTCTAGCCCTCTGAAAAAAAAAAATCTTCTCCCTGAGGCTTGAAAAATTTGTTGTACAATAAATTGAGTTATTTTGGCCTGAATCATGATTACTGGTGCTTAAATTATATCATTTCATTCAAACTAAATGTTTTTAAGCATGCTTTATCATTTCAGATTAGAAGCTCAGAGACATCTGGGATGCTGATCAAAGTCTCAGCATGAATATGCAGTTACAATTATATATTTTACAATATATAAACTACAAAATTGTCAAATTCTATAATCAATAGGAAAATTTTAAGATAGTTAAGTGTTTTATAGCTCTGTTATCTTCTTCCTTTAATTTAAACCTAACAGATGGCACAATCAGCCCTTACTTGAAAAGTTCTGTTGATCTGGTAGAAGAGATTACCTTTCCATACAAAGCTGCTCTGGCTTTCTTGTAGTGCACAAGAAAGCACTGGTGCACAAGAACCAGTGTTTGCACTTGAATATGACAGCTACAACCCAACTACTATTTCTTACTATTTCAGTTCCTAATTGGAAGATGAATGAGCATTTTATTTCTGGCCTGACTTCTTTAGCCTTGCTTTTGTGAATATGCTTTTCAGGAACTGAGGCTGAAAACAGTGAAATGATAAAAATTTCTATATCACGTGCCCTACTGGAAAAAAAACAGCTGCCCTACTGTGGTTACTGAAACCAAAGGTAGTGAACATTTAAGTTTAAACTGTCATAATATTTTATGATAGTATCATCAATACCAAAAAGAGAGAGTACTAAAGGAATAAACCAGAAACCATGGTTGCAGCAATTTAACATGTTTTGGAAAGAGTCTTTGAAAATGCAAAGATTATCATATTTTACTAGAAACAATATGATAACTTTAGAAGATTGAACAAAATTGTATCACAAAAATTGGAGTTAAAAGGTAAATAACTGGATTATTATTGTAAGAAAGACTTCCAGTCCATTTCCCCAGACTTTGATTGACAACTGCTCTGTCAGAATTGTGAAATCACTCCTTAGGCACTCAGGCAACATTTTAACATTTACTCTACTGAAAATGTCTTGCAACCATTCCTGCTTTATTTGTGTTAATATTTCAGTATGCTATTTGGAGTAGAAATGTTCTCCCCCCTTCCCAATATATGTATAGTATGTGCTTGTTAATCTTTCCTCAGGATGTGTATAAAATATGAAAATAAATTAATTGCATAATAAATCAACAAACAAAGTACATTTATTTCAAATTCCTATTTTGAGAAAAAAATCTCATTAGGCTAATGAGGGTTTAAATCTTCATTGAAAACATGAAATGGTCTGCAAGTCAGTTGTTAGTGAAAAGAAATCACATACTAAGAAGCAGAAAAAACAAATAAAATGATAAAACCCCATCTGAATTAGAAATTCATTCTAGAGACTCAATTCTAAAGACAAAAATATATAGAAAAACAGTAATAATTTAGAAGAATATAGTATCATTTCAATGGTGAGAATATTTATTTTGGTATAGGATTCGTATAAAATCTACAGGTAGTAAAGGATGTGGAGAAGACAAGAAAGATATCTTTGTTTTAAACTTTGCATATGTGTATACCTATAACAATATACATATGTATGCATCCAGATATTAAGCAGGGAAGGCCAGACTTCAGATCCCACACCCCAGAATTCAACACAACACTATAGGCAAGATATTTCCTACCTCTGACTTGCTGGAGAAACCTACAATTCCTTTGGCTGGGCTGATGCCCCAGTTGCATCTTGACTCTGAACTGGGGTGAGATATGTCATGGAATCACAGGATCATTCAGTTTGGAAAAGACCTCTGAGATCATCCAGTCCAACCTTTAACCTAGTGCTAAAAGTCCACCACTAACCCAGGCTACTAAGTTCTAAATCTACAGTTTGTCTGAAGACCTCCAGGGATGGTGACTCAACCACTTCCCTGGGTAGCTAAGAAGCCCTCAACCCTTTCAGGAAAGAAATTTCTCCTCATATCCAACCTTAACCTCCCCTGGTGCAACTTGAGGCCATTTCCCCTCCTCTTATCATTCGGTGCTTGGGAGAAGAGCCCAATCCCCACCTCGCTATAGGGTCCTTTAAGGTAATTGTAGAGCGAATGTACGTAAGTGCCATCCTCTCCTTGTGCCCTGATTTTAATCGAGGTTAATCCAAGGGCAAGGCCCGGGGTCTTGCTGCTGACCTTGCTGGATTGGGATGACTGGAGGACTTGCATGTACTTTGTAGACTGTATTTTCCCTATTATCCATTAATACAATTGGCTGCAATTTAACTGATGCATGATGAAGCAGAACATGCATGCATGACTTGTTCTGTCTTGAATCTGTTAGAAAGTACAGCTCTGAAGCGTGGGTGGAAGGGAGGTATGGTAGTGAGCTGAGGTAGGGCTCCAGCTTCGTTTCAGAGCTCCTACGCAACTCTTTTATCTTGGCAGCTCTAGATTTGAGCCACCATAGGTGGAGTATTTGGTTTAAATATATATTAATGTGCTATTTAAAACATTTTTTTTTTTTTTTTTAATTTACCTTCTGTTGTTTGAACCTTTTAAATGTATATTTTCACACTTTAATCTTTAACCACAGAAGATGTCTTTTTCTCTCTCCTGGGACTCTCACATTATCACAAAGCTCTGAGGTTTAAGACTCTCAAGACAAGTGCCAAGTTTCTGAGGCTCACATCGAAACAGAGAATTAGCAGCAGTAGAAACACTGTGTACATCTGTACTGTAATTGGATGTTGTCAGTCTAATGACATGGCACAGGTGTGCTTGAATCTGTGCTAGTTGCTTATCTGTAAAGGGAGCAAAGAAAAAAATGGAGAATATGTAATACTCTAGTCATTTTATAACTCATGAAGTTCAGTGAGTGAATCATGCGTATTAGAATTTGTTTTCTTATTTTATCCAGATGCTTAAAAGGAGACAAACATTTCTATACCTCTATACATGTACATTACCTGTAATCCTTTTCTCTCTATATATATATGCTGAGATCAAAAACTTGCAGAAGCTCTCATGATCTTGAGATGTCAGCTTGTCTTTGAGATCTATGTTAAGCGACACTGAAGTAAATGATGTAATGGTGTTCTGCACTGCTAGGCTAGGTTCAAAAACTAATTAGGATGCAAACAAGAATGAATGTGTAATGGTTTAATTCTAGAGCTGGGTAGAAATTTTACTGCAGCAGAGTTAAGCAAATAATCTCCAATGAATAATTGATTTCAATGTCACCTTTACTGTTTATGAATTATCCACTAGCCTCATGCAAATTTCACTGCTTTGTTCATTTTATCCAATTTGTGCATTTTTTAAAGATTGGTCATTTCTTGAACAGTGTATGTGAACACAGGCAGCTAATCTGTGCATGTTTCTTTTATCTGATGACTCATGTAACCGAACAGTTCTGTGGAAAGTAGAAATTCTGTAAATGAGTGCAAAATATATGTTTGGCAGATATTTCTGGATTTTAGCTTCAGAGCCAAGAAAAAATGAATAGTTAAAATACTGGTAAAACTCAAGTGCTCTTGAGAAACTGTTCACAAGAAGGTCACAAACAGAAATGAAGAATTTTGTATCTGGGTAGATTTGGCTTCTTGTCTTTCTGCTTCTTGCTCTGTGCTAATTCATACCTCAAGACATCAAAACATCCTCCAGTGGTTTTCCATTTGAGACAAGCACAACAAGGAAGCATTGCATGAGGAGATTATAATAATCACTTAATATACAAAACGTTTTCATCAACTCTCTCCTTATGTGCTCAAAAATGGCATTGCAGCTGGCTCCCCAATGGATTTTATAGGATAAGTGAGGCTTGGGAAAAGGCCTAGCTGATTTGTGTACATCCACCATCAGGGATGGGCTCTCCTCTAATCCTTACTGCATATCAGGTCTCTCTATGGGATGTATACTTAAGGATGGTTTCTCTCATTCAGAAGGAATTGGTTCACACTGGCCCCAGGAGTGTAGACCTCTGCTGTGTGCATTGCCAAAATCAGACAGCTTTTCAGTGATCATGAAGAGTAGTCACAGGGTATCATGACCCTAAATAAACATAGCAGCTGGTGCAGAGTGCTGCTGCTGCCCTGTTTGCTTTCATGGAGGTGCTAATCCAAATCTGTAAGACAGCGCAGACTTTTTTCGTTCCTTTCTTCCTTTGACTTCCCATTTGTGTGTATGTATCAGGTTGTTGACACTCTTTCCTCCTGCCTGAAAAAATACTTGAAAATACAGGATTGGAGCAAATGCCTCTTCCCTTGGTGGCTCAATATTAGTCTAACCAATCTGGGATTTAAACTAGTACAGCTTCATGGATTTCAGGTAGTAATTCAGTTTCACATGAGTGAAAAGGAAGAGTCCTTTATACCTTCCAGAGAATTATGTTATTATACTCAAAACAAATGCTGTGGGTGGAATAACATTTGCTGAGGAAAGTTCTAAATTTGAAACTCATGTCTATCGCTACTTCTCTTTTTAAAAATCTTCATAGTGAAGCTATAAAACTGTCAGAATAATTGAAATTTTTGCATAAGATTACATTTTGAGCCACAGAATATAGAGCCAGCTGCCAAACTTCTGGATGCACATGCTAAATACAAATAATTCATGGGGCTTTTAAATCCAGTAAGTTAGGCACTAGAGTAGCACCTTTTCCCTGTATTGCTTTCCAAGCGGTGTTTTGTTATATTTAGCTGCTAGTTGATAAGAAATGTTGATTGGCAGATGGCATCTCTATCTCCTTCCTCACTGTTAATGGCTTTAACAAAATGAAAAATGGACTTGTATTGGCTAACAACCTACACTTTCTAATTTTTAAGCAAGCAGGGACAAGATGCATTAGCATGTTAATAGAACTTTGCACCCTAAGGTTCTGGCTTATCAGATATTAAGAATGCATTAGTGATTCACAAACAGTGATGGACAGGATTCGTTAGCATGCTAATGCTACCTGAGAATATACAGCTATTGTATCAAGCATCAAGTGAGAATCATTGAAATAATGTTATAAATATGAGCTTCTTATTTTAGTAAGATTTACCTGTAACCATGCTTGATAAAACATGTTGCAACATTTTCAAAGATAATTGATAATTTTAAGCATCGTAAAATTGAGATATTATTTTAAGACACTTTCTGAAACGTCCAGATTTTTAGAAAAGCTCATCTTTAGATTATGTGCCATCATCTCTAATCTATTGATTAGATGTTGATATATAATCTAGATACCAGCTGATTGGTATCATGTATCCATAATGAGGACACCTGAAATCACTAGCCATTTCTGAATGTCTATCAGGCTATAGAAAGTGAGTCAAGATATGTGAATTTGAGTTAAATTATATTTTGTGTTTAAAGCCTATTCAAAATACAATATTTTTGATAGCTTCAGCCGTGTATGAGCTCAGTTTTACTTAGTGTTTCGCTTTGTTCCATCTAATTGAGCGAGGGAGTTTGAATATACATACATAAGAGCCAGACAACACATTTCAATGAAACTGGGTGATCTGAAAGTTCAGTCTCACAACAATGTAATGGATAATAGTCCTATTTAATTTATCTAAGTGCTTGAAGTGAAATTAATAGATATCTTAGGTAGAAACAGCCAGATTTATCACTCTGCCTTTGGTATTTGCTCTTTATCTTTTTTCTTCTCACTCCACTTCTGATTCATAGCGCACCTAAAGCTAGAAGCTGACAGCCTTTAACTTGCACAGACACCTGCTACTCTGAAATACTTTTGATAAGTTCAAGTTAAGGTGACAGAGAAAAATGACAATATAATATGAGCCCTAGCATAATTGTTGCTATAAATATAACAGTGGATGTGTGAAGATATACAAGCCTAGCAAGAAAGCTGCAAGGAGCCTTTCTGGAGCTATAGCTGATTGAACACATCTTAATATTATGATTTTCTTTAAGAATAATAATGTAGTCTTGACACTGTTTATGTAGATTAATAATTTCTCTTGGCACCTCTCCCATAATTGAAAGGCAGAAAAATTCCCAGTCCTCAAGAGCAGCAATGCAATTAAACATGACATTGCCAATGAACCAGACAGATTGGATCACAATTTAGTCAATTCCAGGTACTTTATAACAAGCCTTCATTTTTCAGTCACCATCTTAATATCTTCAAGTATGGGTTTATCATCATCTTCTTCCGCAAGTTCCCACTCCCTCCCCTCAACCTATGTCTCCAAGTAAAGGCTCCTGGCATTTTCTAAAGCTATAACGTACTATGCAGTACTTCAGGTCTATATAGTTAGGAATTGTATTTCTTATTTTATTTTATTTTATTATTATTATTTTTTAATCTGGGTATTGCTTTTGGGTAGGCTTCAGACTATGAGCCCCTCAGCTTGTGCTGACCTGGTATGTTTGGGTTAACGTGGCTCGAATGATGACAACATGGCAATATCTCACAGACATTCCCGCTCCCTGTGGAGCTTCCTCTGGTCTTCAGCTACCCAGTTACTCACTAGAGAGAGCTGTTCCACATCCAGAAGTAGTATAGTTGCATTGGGAAGGAACAGTAACAATACTATTTCTAGGACCTGTGGATTTTTAGGATCAGTTTTCACAGTCCTGTAGGCTTATCAGCTCCACCTGTTCTAGCAGAGCTATCCCTAAGGCACTATAGGTTTGAGTTGCCTAGTACACCTGCAATTGGAGGGGTTTTCCTGAAGTCCTCCTTAACTCTTCTGTGAAGAAAATCAGGCAAATTTATTACTGATTTTTCCCCAGTGAACTAAGAGAACAATTTAGGATAGGGGCAAAGGTGAAATGTATGTATTGTATAGCATATGAGGATGGTTTGATTCTGGAGTATAAGCAGCACCTCTGGATATCAACCACAAATCACTTCTTCCAGAGCCCAGTAATTTACTGTGTTTGCTGCAATGTCTATACCACATGGACTAGTAAGGAGAAATCGTGAGGAAGGGTACAGGTAATTTACTATTTACATGTGCAGTTGGGGAAATAAAAGGATCACTGCTATCTCAAGATGTTTTTTAATAGTGCACTTGTATATCACAAATCAGTGTTCTCCACAGGATAGGGTATCCTATATAGTCCTCCAGAGCTAACTGTAAACATACAATAGATCAGTGAAATTAGGGCCTTTTGTTTTTGTTACAACACTATTGGCACCCATGCTTAGGAATCCTCTTGTGATCACTGAGTCTTCCTAATACATTCCTAGAGATAAATTAATGTGAAAGTAATACAAACGTAAAGTCCAGACAATAAATAATATATATAATATGCATATATATAAAGCACATATATATTATGTTATTTAAAATATATTAAGATCTTGTTTTTTCTTTCAACACTTGTATGTTGAAATGCCCAGCATTTCTAGTCAGAATAGCAGTCCTGTCATTCCATGCACCATACAAACTCCTAGTAAGAAACTTTTTATTTCATCAGAAGGATCTAAAAGTCATACCTTGCTCTTACTCAGCACTTCTCATCCACCAATCTGAAAACACTGTACAAGAAGTTTAAATGTCATTCTAAAAATGGATTGGAAATAGTTTGCTCTTGTACAAGATTTAAAATTTCCTTTCCTTCTTTCATTTGAAACTTTTGACACTTCTCCCACTCGAACAAAAAAACAAGTGGAGATACATGACCCTGAATATCAGGCGACTCAGTGGTTTGGACACTCAGTTAAGATGTAGTTCAGAGCTTGTTCAAGTTCCTTCAGGCTTTGACTCAAAGCAGAGAATTAAATCTCATTCTCTTAAGTGGCTGTTCAGGAGTTTGGGGGTTCTGTTTTTAATCAAAATCTCAGACTCATTTCAGTGAGGCCTTTTTTGGAGACATAGGTACATTTCCACAAAGCTTCAGGTCTACTATTTTCCAGTGCTTTGGAATATTTCAGTATTTCAATATTTCAGTTTTTCAGCCATCACCTCTGTTTACAAATAGGAAACCTGATGCAAAGTATCTTGTTCAAAGCAATGCTAGGAAGTGAACTAAACTTCAGGTGCATTGCAAGCTGTATGTTGTATTTGTATATAGGTTAACCAATAATTTCAGGCAGGCAGCTGCCTTTTGTGCATTTTTAGTGGGCTATTTTCAAATCACAGTGCTAAATGTAGTGAAACTCCTAGCTACAAATAATTAATATGATCAGTTTCAGTCTTTTTGTTTTGTTTGTGCTTCGTAAATAGACCTTGGATCTCATTAATTTGTTTGCTATTCATTATTGATTGGATGTATCACAAGAACAAATTTCAATCTATGTGAACAGTGTTTACTGGCTGTATCTTCTACTGAATATTACTGCTCTCACTGATGTGTGGGATTGGTCACTAGCTCTGCAGCTTTGTTTTTCTTCCTTGGCTGGTTCTGTGGTCAAAACATGAGGCCAATTGCTTCCGTGGGGAAGGGAAGGTAGCATTTGTGGTGCTGTAATGTTAGAATCAAGGAACTCTTAATCACAGGATCACAGAATGTTTGAGGTTGGCAGGGACCTCTGAAGATCATCTAGTCCAAACCCCCTGAGCAGCAGGATCACCTACAGCATATTGCACAGGGTAAGGAATAACAAAAATTGCTAGAGGACCTCCAAATGCCAAATCTGGACGTAGACTTTCCAGACTTCAGCACCAGAGTCCACTGGCAACAAATGTCTACTGCCATTGAATGTGGGGTAGGCTGACGTTCATGCTTCCATTTGCTCCATTTCATACAGATGGACCCTGCATGGTTCACTGAAACAAAATACAATAAGCCTGCAAACAGAGCATGATATTTCTATTAAAGGAGGAAGGGAAGAGAAGGGATAGAAAGAATAAGAGAAGCAGGAAAAAGCAATAGAAGAAGAAAACTCTAAATGCAATGGAGGAAGATCTAGCAGATTTTTCCCTTCTCAGAACTCTCCTGTGCAATCCCTTTCTTTTCCTTTCCCCTTTCCCTCTGTAGTCCTGTAGACTTGCTCCAACACTTTTAATCTGCCAAAGTAGGTAGGTTTTGGGTGTTTGGGAATTCCAGACTGATTCTCTTAGCACTTAAACAATTGGCATTTATGTTCCCATTGCGTATATGGCACATCATCATAAATGATATACATGTAGTCTCTCTAAAGTCTCTTACCAATGAGATAGGGAATAAAATATAAGGGGAATTGTCTGAGTTTGTTTGCACAAGCGTAACCAATGTTATTCAGGTTATTTTTCAATTTAATTTGAAACCATTTTTATTGTAAATGTATGCCAAGCCTATGATTGCACCAGACCTCTTCATCTTTAAAACAAGCAAACCAATCTAGATAATATCCAATCTCTCTTTTCTATGGCATCACAAAAGTGCATTAAGTATTTCATTTTCAAAATTATGCAGGCAGATTTCTGGAAATGGTTGATTAGGTCTGCTTTGGCAGACTTACTATCAACATTGTTCCACTCTTGCATAAATATCCAGACTAGTTTAAGTGCTGTTGAACTAGTTTGTGGTATCCATTTGCTTCTCACTAATTAAAATAATTAATTTACAGAAATTGTACTGGAAGAGTACCTGAGAAATAAGGTTGTTAAACTCTGCAAACATCTATTTTCTTAGATTGTCTTTGCAGCTGAACTTCTTGCATGCTTGAAAGTGGCCAACAACACTAGGATTTCTGTAGCTGCAGGAAGAAAGATTATTTTCTCGTGCAGTCAGAGTTCTACACCCAGTGTTTAGTTACCTCCAGAAAGAGATTATAAGAGTCCAGTAACTCTGTCCCAGTTGCAGTCATACTGCCACTGCTACTTTCTTTGGTCCCTTACCTTTTATTAGGGTAATCAAGTATCAATCAGAGTGCATGGGCTTGCCCAGAAGAGGTATTGATCATATATGCCTTGCTATGAAAAGTTTTCTTTGTTCCTATTGTGTTTTTGACATTACACAATTTCCTTCTTTAAGAGGAAACGGTTAGATTAAAGATGATATACTGTTTGGTATGCTGTTGTGCCAAGCAGAAATTAGCTAATATAAAGGTAAAGGTTGTTCACAAAAGCAGAAATGAATCGCTTGTAGCTTTGATGGCAGCCTGTCTTCCAGTACCACCTCCATATGGCATTTTGGGTTCAATTTTCTGTATTACTCTGAGTCACCAGTGACAATCCTTTCCTTTAAGCACTTTCAATTGTGAAAAGCATCTTTACTAAAGAAAATAAGAGAATGACAGCAGAAAAAAAAACACAAACAAAATGTAAGTTAACATGAGAAACACTTGGAAAATGCCAGCAGTTTGGAAGTATACCTCATTAAGACTTTGAAGATTAAATCCTCAACTGCCATATGTAGAGTAACAGCTAACTAAAGGAGAATCACATTATTTACCCAAGCCAAAGAGGTGGCCCTGTATTCTAGAAGGAAAGCAAATCTCAGCAAAATGTATTTCAGCAAGCACTGCAATTCCATTAACTACACCCTTTGCAGTTTAGCAAATATTCAAAGTCATGCTAAAATGACATTGGGTTGGCTGTGTCCTGGGGGATGGCATTATTCAGTTTGAGGGGAAAAAATAAATAAAAAAAAATAATTTTCAGTATTAACAAGTCATTTTCACCTCTAGCAGATAAATCTAAATCTCAGTTTTGGAGCAAAAGTGCTAATGTACTAGAAGGATGAAGAGAACTGTATAAAGATACATGATATCATAATTATTTTATATATTTAAATGCTTCAAATTTATTTAAAGCAGCAGAAAATTATTTAAATTTCTGCTGCTTCAGCAGCAGAACTGTAGTAACTGGCAATGTTTAGAAAAAGTTTAAACTACTGTGAAGTGGGCTGCCTTCAGTTGCTTTTCCATATTAAACAGAAATTTTATGGTTTTTGAAAACTGACAGAACAATGTGCTGCACTATTTCATTCAAGGTGTGGAGGTTCAAAGCAGTGGCTTCTGAAAATGTTACACTTTTTGCAGAAAATGGGCTTTCTGGAGAATAGTATTAGTTGCTCTATTTTTGAAGTTCATTGTCTATTTTTCCTATTTCACATGAAATTATTTGTTTTGGGTTACTATGATAGAGTTTCTTTTACACTCTTTTCCTCACAAACATAGGGACTACACTGAGCATTTGTCCACTTTTTTTTTTTTTTTTTTTTTTCTTGGCTAATATTCCATTTCTGATTTCCAATTGAAAAAATAACTATCATGCTTCATGCTTCATTTATTTATAGTTACTGATATGATGCTTAAGTTTGCGCTAATTTTGTAGCAATGTCTAGACTTCAGCAAATAATCTTGTTCCTCGAAAGGAATAAGGGTCTGAATGAGGACAGTACAATAACAAGTATATGCACAGCACCCCAATAGTCAGTATCTTATAACCATACAAACAAATATGTAGATAACATTATGTTTCCATCCAACACAGGCATAACATTAAAAAGATGGAATTTGTTTGTATTATCTTAATAAGCACTTCAGAGTACATAGTAGAAGCATTCAATAACTTGAAGAATGAACATCTGTGAAATATCCAAGGCTTAGCCTCTTTTGAACTTTAAAAGGAATGAAGTTATTGAAGGAGTGTTTGAAAGAAGCCTGAAATGCTCAAATATCCATGATTCTTCAATGGGAATTAGGTAAATATCTCCTGTAAATTCCATTTGCAGCATCTTTCCCTCTACTATTTTCATTAGACAGTCTCTCTAGCTATAGTGAAATCCCAAAGTAGGGGACCAGTCTCTTATTTGAATAAGCCCCAAATATATCTCTTATTTCCCTTGCCCCTCCCTTATGACCTTTGAAACCTGAGTGGGAAGTGACAGATTGGCTAGTTACAGAGGAGAAAATAATTAAGCTGACCACCTGCAGGACTGTCAAATGTGCAGATAAACTGAAGAAAAAAAAAGGAGAAATATAATACCTTTTCTTTTGATCTTTCCCCATGAGAGTTCTTCCAGACTATATAAAAAGATCACTCTTTAAAAACATTTTTAAATTAAAAAAAATTAAGCATTTTATTTTCATCATCAATGGCACATTATATAATATATTCTTAAGCCAAAATGGATGTAGTAAAGTTCTGAATCATTTTGATGCATTGCCAGAAAGAATCTGCAGTGCCACTTAACAAATTTGCTTTAGAGAGAGTGTTGATAAAGTATTCAGTGTATTGTACTGTCCTGCCATGCATTTTAAATATCTGCAAAACCTATTTAAATAATCTGGTACCTGTGCAATTAACTATAGCTGCTACATTATGCATGATTCTTGGCTGCTACTAGTAAGAATCAGCTGCAGTGTTCCATTAGTGATTTTCAATTTGCTGCTAAATTTTCTGCAATTGATTGATGCTACATGAGTTAATCTACAAAACTGCAAAGACAAAAATAGTGTACCTCCCATCTCAAAGAAAACCCTTCCCCAAGGAAATGAATCTTTCCTTCACAGCCAGATTGACAGTGGGCTGGAGATACTGAGCAGAAATAATCTCCCAGTCTTTATTGTGTGTGGTGATAGAAAGCTGTTTGCTGGCTGCCCAGCAAGTCATGACTTTCAGCTCCTCCAGCTAGTTCTGTTTGCAGGACAGGAGCTTGCTCTGTATGACATAGCATGGTCAGAAGGAAGTTGACTGTACTTATTGCTTATCCTGATGGCAGCAGGTTTAATCTGGACTACAGAGTTGTACCATTTAATCCAAGACACCATTTCACACCACACACACAGCACAGCACAGCAAAGTGCGAAGACCATGAGGAAATGGCAGGCAGAGCTGGAAGTCTAACTTCAGCTCAAGGGTGCTTCTATTGGTTTTACCCATATGGTTTATGGGTAACAGGTGTGAATGTGGCTCAACTTTATAGCTGGTATCATAGGGGATTTGTGGGGCTAGCCCATATCCATCTCTGTCAGGCTGTGTTCTGTGTGCCTCTACTAAACTCCATGAAATCCAGCTGTACCCTATTAAGATAAAAGGGTCCACATGAATCAAGGAGTGCAAAGTCTTGATGCAGCTTTGGGAAGCCTGAGGTGACAACAACTCCATGTTAAGCCATGTTTAAATACAACCCCCAGCTCTGAAGATGTGCCTTGACACTTTGCTGGCCTGGGCTGTGGTGCCTGCCTGGAGCGTGGCAGCTTCCATAAACAGATGGACATGTGCTGGAAAATCCTCTTCAGGAATTCCTGAATACTACCTTCACAAGACTTGCAATAGCATTTCTGCTGTCATATTTATACCTGGTACCTGTAGAAAATGCAGACTCCTGACAGGCATGCCCCATTTGCAAGGAGATCTGTGGGATACTGTGTAGGTCTGCTTGCTGAGCTGGCATGCTCCCAGCTGTGGGATCATAGCCCAGGCACACTGCCAGACACATAATGATGGAGGGAGGGGATGGAGAATGCAGAAAGGAAAGAGGAACCTAGGATCAAATGTCTGTGAAAATGTTATCTGGAACAGGGCCTTTTCAAAATGGACATTGCACAACACTCTTCCCCCTGGGAACTGGCTCATTACTGCTGGTTTCTGAGGGAGTGCCTCTGTTAGCAAGTGAACATCAGCTCTCCTGGGTGCAGCCTTGGGAAAAAGCTTTCTTGTATGCCTCTGAGAAGCTTGAGAAGCTTGATAGTATTCAGCACATAAAACAATGCTAAATTTGGCATGCTGGTGATACGTGATCTTTCACTACCAGTGATAGCTGACAGAATTCCTACCGACTTGCTGTTGTTTCAAGTCAGATTTTAATTCTGCGTGCAAACTCTTTTGCACAGCCAAGCGTTTCTTCGATGTCAACTGTGTGTTGCCATAGCATTTGGGAGCATGGAAGTAATGCATCCATTAACATTGCGTGCTTAGCGTAGCAAAACAATCTCTGCCCAGGCTATGAGTGCTGATATGCAGAGTACAGAATTCCTGAACCCTGAACTCCTCACAGCATGAATCAAAGGTTGCAGTTACATGTAAGCCACCAAGAATGGGAATCTGATTTCTCAGGAACAAGAGTCAGTTGAAGACCAGCAAGTGGCAAGCTGCTAAAGCCATTAGGCAGCAAGGTCGACTGCTGAGAGAGTAGCCTGGGACCATTCTGATGTTACAGAAATGTTGCCAGTATGCTGCTTCCATCCACACTCACAAATACAACATGTGGCTCAGTTATTTTACATATTTGACAGTATAATGGAGCATTAAGATATCTGGTAGTTAAATATCCCATTATTCTGCCTATTTTGCTTCTTCTGCAGGGTGCTCAGGGTAATTCACAATGTCTTTGTGTTCTGTAGATCCATAGAGGTAATGTATTTTTCTCTGCATTTCCTGAGCTGGCTAAATTTATATCTTGATTTTTTCTTTTCCTTCTGTATTGTGCTTTTACATACTTTAAATACTTTAAACCATGTATGAAATGGTTGCATAGATTGAACAGTGCTTACTGTACCCTGATTTATCACTTTCCATTTCTGCTATGGGTGGCTCAGTTTTAGCCTCCTGTGGTATCAGGAGCAAATGCTCTTAAGCACATGTACAATGTGTAATTGATTTTCAGGGACCTGATCTTTGATCATTTCATTTGCTATACTTCTAAATTTAAATATGATGATTATGTCCTTTAAAGCAGTACTGTATTTTACAGTTAATTACCTGATTTCTGTCCACGCTGGCAAAATTTATAGTGTTTGGACACAAAATGTTCTTTAATTCCAAAACTGCAGTCTCAGATTTCTCTTCAGCAAAGGCAACGAGAATGTGCAAACAATTTTGCTCTAAAGTGTCTACGAAAAAGGCATATTCCATCTTCAGCAAAATCTTTGGCATTCATTGCAAGTACAGACTTCTAAGCAGTCTCATCCAAGTGTATTAAAGGAAACAGGTTTGTGGGGGTTTTGCCTACTAGTGTAGGAGAGATTTCAGGTTTGCAAACACATTCTTGTCACCACCTTACAGGGCAGTTCAGTGGAAACAGCTGAGTACAATGGAAAGAAATCTGTAGCATGTCTGGGCTCTTCAGCTGGACTGCAGCTGTCATTTAAAACACACAACAAGCTTGTAGATCACAATAGGAGCAGGCAATATGCGAGAGATAATGCCTCTTCCCTACAGCCCCTGAAGGTGCAGCTGGCAAGCCCAGTACACTGCAGAGGTTAAGCAATGAGGAAAGGCGTGGTGAGTGCAAGGGCAGAGCCTGGGTTTGGTGGGGTGGCTGAGCTGTGATGTTCAGCAGTGAGTCCTTTGGAGACACAGCACAGCATCCCTCTGGGCAGCATTGTTCTTGTGTGGTTTGTGTTGAGGGAGAGAAGAGATCTGGTGTTATTGTCTAGGACATTGATGCTAGGGAGAAGAGGGGCATTTTTTATACTTCAGAGCTGCAGAAGGGAGACTGTGTTCTGGCTAGCACTGATTTCCATTAGGAGCAACAATCTGGTGTCCCAGAGCTGCTGTATCTGGCGATCCTCAATCTCAGACAGTGGTGGAGCAAACCCTGTTCTACCTGTACCTAAAGCTTGATGATCTGGGTGGAATAAGGCAAAGATTGGCACAAAACATTTAGGTAACTGACATACCTGCATTTGCTCCAAGAGGCAGGTGAGACAAGGACAAGCAGGAAATACGATGTGGCTTACAGTTTGGACATGTGTGGGTCAAGACGAGGGGAGAACAACACATGAGCACATCCTTGGATGTGGGGTCATGAAAAGCTATACTGGCATACCCACAGGGAGACTACCTTTGTATTTTAATAGAAAAGCTCCAGGCAGAAGCCTTTTAGATTGGTGTCACTCACAATGAAAAGTTATATAGCAAGAATCTTCTTCACTCTCTGTTAAAAGATACAGTAACTTTCGCTTTGGTATATGGAGTCATATTTATGGATGGGTGGCTGTGAGTATCTAAAAGCAAGAAATTAAAATGTCTGTTTAAGTACAAAATATGATCTAAAAGAAAGGGCTGAGACACTGCTAATTATCCATATGTGTGCGTGTGTGTGTGTGTATATATATAAATATATTTTCCCACATATACTTTCTCTCTGATCACTCTTTATAATTTGCAGCAATACTTTGAGAGCCAAACAGTCTCAAGGGAAAAACACAGGCAAGTGGCTTCTGTCCCTGCAGGAAGCTATTGCACATATAACTGCAGCACAGGCACAGGACGTGGATATGAGCCATGGCCCCTGTTCTGGACAACGTTCCTGATGCCAGGAACACATCTGACAGCTGCTGCTCACCTGCTGATCTGATGTGTATACGGTACATAATGAATTTACAGCAGGCACTGACTGATAATGACTTGCCCTTACAGTAGGTTCCTTGTGTTCAGAAAGCACTGGAGGTCTGCTACAAGTATGTTGTTTGTCAGTGTGCCATGCACAAGTAACCTGCACTGTACAGAATGGTTCAGATTCACAGCGTGTGCTACACAAGGTGTGGGCAGCTACTTGCACACAGGAGTTCCTGGAACTGAGACTCTGAGGTCCAGCTTCTACTGTTCTCTTTCTACTCCAGTCTGGTAAAACACCCCCAAGCTGCAACTCTCGTTTTCCTTATGCAAATTATTTTAACACTTTGAATTTACTTGGAAGTCATGTACTGTACAAAACAAACATACTTTCACACTAGTGAAAGTAGCTAGCGTATAATAAGATCATAGAGCTTGTCAACGTGGTTGCTTTAATTGCGACTAACATATTCTTCATGTGCTGATGTGTTTTGTAGTTCTCACAACTTTTGTCTGGCATCAACATAAGTGTACAAAGTGTTGTGTTAATGAAAGGGGTTGGTACATCAGAAAATATTTACTCACTATCCAGCATTCCTCCTATTCCGTCCTGACTTAAACAGTGAGGAAGTATTTAATGGAATAGAAAATTCATTGCAAAATATATAAATTTAATGGGAGATACTGAAAGTCATTGCAAAGAGAAGATCTACAGAAGACAATTTTAAAAGAAACTGTAGAAGAGGGATGCTGTTTGGGAGATATAGCATCCAAATAATATCTGATACTTTCTTTCAAAGCAAAACCAGAAAAATAACAGACAAAACAAAAAAAATATTTAATCACATTGAAATACTCTCTTTTATTTTTCAGAAAATAATTTACAGAAAGATGATAAATGATCATAAAGACAGGCAGTGCTTTCTCCTGCATCCCTGCTGCTGGGTAGTGATGTTGCTTAGCAACACTCGAAGCATCCTCCTGGACTGGCTTGTGCAAAATGTCAGAGCAGGTTATAATGTGCAGCCAGAGAAGACACATACTGGGCTCATGAGCCATCTCTTAGCTCTTTCCTTGAAATTTCATTTTCTGTTTAAATAGGTATTTTGATTTCCTGCTTTATTTAGCTACTCATCCGTGCTAGGCGCTTCTGTATTTCATATGTATAAGAAACTCTGTAACTGATCAAAACACAGTTAGCGGAGTTTTGAAGCTACAAAGCTAATGGTCTATATTTTCTAAAGGCTTTACTGCCTATTTATATGATATTTACATATATCCACTCAGCAATGCAAAATCTCACATTTCTGTTCTCTACTTATACTACCCACACTATACATGCATTATTTGGCTTAGTGGGCTAGAAGCTTACCTTTTAAGGTACTTAATGTTAGGCATTTTATTTTATTTTATTTTATTTTATTTTATTTTATTTTATATTTTATTTTATTTTATTTTATTTTTCTTCCCATATAGTTCTATTTGACCATTCCTATTCACATGTAGAACTAGTTCGATGTGCTTATCTAAGTGCAAAACCAGTTCTGAAAAACAGTCTTGCCTTTTATAACCTATTACAGCTGCAATGGTGAACAGGAAAGTGCTTGTTGTTAGGACTTAAGTACTAGTGCTTGGTTCAATTTAGAAACAGTTTGTGCTTGTAATTTATATCTCTGCAAAACTGATAGAGAGAGCTGTTATTCTGATTCCATGGCACCTTGTACCTGTTTTTGTAATTTATACCTTATAAAGTATCTGCTGAGTGCTATCAAACCAAGAGTCACATTTTAAGTCCATTTTGTGGAGATATAAATTTCAACAGAAATTGCAGAGCAGTGTTGAATTGGACATGAAATATCTTAATGGAGAGCGATATGTAACATAGATATCAATGCCATAGTCCTTAAATGGATAAAACTTCTACCAAAACTATGGTTACATAAAGACTGTAGGGTGTAGCTTCCACTATGCCCGTGTAATACATTGAAAGTTTAGTTACAGTCTCTACACAGAAGACTTCTATATATGTACCACTCAACTCCACACCTATTGACCTTAATCCAAATTAAACCAGGGCTTATTGTTTGACAGAGGTCGTGGTAGATATGTAGTTAATAAACACAAGATGTCTAAAACAGAACTCTCAAATATCTTCCTAAAATCCCATCTACTTCCTGTTTTTGCATTCACTATACATAATAGTGACTGACTACTTGTCATGTAGGTCCATTAATTGAGACTTAGATGTCTTTCTTGGTCCCTATGTCCATCTTACAGCTAAGCCTTTTCTCTCTGAAATACCAACTTTCATGCCCTCCATCCTAAAAAAACTTGTTCAAAATATTTGTGTTCTGAATACTGAGGTGTCTCTTTTGAGGCTTGACAAGTGTGGTCGAGTCCTCCCCTTGCTCATTCAGAGAGTTATTACAGTGATCATCTCTTCTCTAGTCTTCACTGGCTGTCTCTGCCACATCAAACATAGGGTCTCCTTCCTGATTCCTCCTTCATGTTTGTTCTTGTGTTGTTGATTTCCAACTCTATTTAACTGTCATTTCATCAAATCCTTTAGGACATGTTTAAGTCTGGGACAGGAGCCCTAGCAGCTGTGAAGTTTCCAAACTTGTCAGGCTGGCCCATTCATTTTAGGTCTCCTTAAAAAACAACTAATCCTGTGTTTGTTCTCCACGTTTGCTGCCTTCAGAGCTGATAATAAGTATTTCCTCTGTGGATTTTAAAGACTCTAAAAGTAAAACAGCTGTTGCACTCCGTGGTGTAGGTCGTAGTGTAGCTTTCATTTCTCTTTTAGTCTCAATTCAGAAAATTATGTCAGCTTCTTCTCTCTTGATGGTTTCTGACCTGATGAATAAGGGATTGGAGCATCTGACACTTGAGGGGAAGCTGACATATGAAGAGAGAGCTGGGATTGTTTAGCCTCAAGAAGAGAAGGCTCTGAGGGAATCAATTTATATAAATACCTGACAACAGAGAAAACAGAGCCAGACTGTCCTCAGTGCCATCCAGCAAAATGAAAAAATGAAAAAGGGCCAAAGGGGAAAAAATAAAGTACGAGAAATTCCATTTAAACAGAAGAAACGAACATTTTTCTTGTCAAAGTAATTAACATGGGAACAGGTTGCTCAGAGGCTGTGGAGTTCTTGGAGAGCAACTTATTCTAGCTGGGTTGCTTTGATGAGGGGGTCGGACAAGATGATCTCCAGAGGTCTCTTCTGAGCTCAGTGACCTTCTGGTCAGCCATGACCGGAGGCATTTCTGAACCAGGCTGACAGCTTAGTGCTCCTGCTCACAGGTGCAGCCTCTGGAGATTAAAAAACAAACCACCTAGGTGGAGGGTGGTTCTAGGAAAGAATCCTTTTCTGGGAGGTCTTTGCCCATATTCCCTCTCTGTGAGTGGAGAACAATGTAGAAACCATGGTTTACTGATGGGATAAGTAAGGTACCTTCCAGAAGGGATCACAGAACAGCTGCAGTGTTCAGTTACAGAGATGAAAAAGCCAATATTAGACATGGGTGAGCGAAGCTTTTTAGGGGCAGGGCAGCGACCGTGTTATCAGTAGGAGGCTGGAAAGTCTAAACCCTCATATGGATGTTGAGCTAGTAGCTGACCTCCACTAGGACATGGAAGCAGAAGAGGGGCTGCATCCTAGCGTGAGGCAGGGAGAAAAAGGTAATCAGCCTTAAAGTGAAGTGCTTGTTACAGGGTGAGTGAATTATAGGTTGGGCTTACCGGTCATGGGGCTTTGACCCTGTGTTCTTCTCACAGTGTCTGTGACACTGGCAATGCTGTAGCTACTTATTTTACCCAGCCAAAATTATCCCACTGAAAGAGGCAATAGTAGAGATTCAGTTTTGTAATGATCACTTTTATGAAATACTTTGTTCAAGTGACTGCTTGTGTAGGTTATGGTTCATAGGACATAACTGCAATCACAAATTCTCCTTCAGTGTTTTCTTCAAAGATATTGCCTCTGTCATTTAATTCCTAAACCATATATATTGCATAAAGCTAGTAGGCCTTTCTTCTTCTACACTAGCAAACTTCATGTAGCTTTCTTCCCAGGATATAGTACATGAGTTTCTTCATTCTTCAGTTTCTTCCTGTATTGGGTTTACGTGGCAAGGTGTTAGTAGAGGGGGGCTGCAGGGGTTGCCTCTGTGAGCAGAGCCCAGAAGCTGCCCCGTGTTAGATAAGGGTCTGTTTCAGCTGGATCCAAAAGGACCTGCTGCTGGCCAGAGCCAAGCCAATAAGCAATGTTTGCATCTCTGTGAGTGCAGATTTAAGAAAGGGGGAAAAAAAAACAACTGCTGTGACACAGCAGCTGGGAGAGCAAGGAGTGAGAAACAGGCATGCAGGCCCAAGCTCAGTGCAGCAGGAGGGCAGGAGGTGCTCTAGGCAGGCAGCAGCAGTTCTGCAGCCTGTGGAGGAGCCCCTGGTGGAGCAGGTGGATGTGGCGTGGAGGAGGCTGTGGCCCATGCAGCCTGCAGGAGTAGGCCCTGGGCTGGAGCTGCAGCCCGTGGAGAGGAGCCCATGCAGAAGCAGAGGGTCTGGGGGGAGCTGCCGCCCGTGGGAGACCCGTGCCGGAGCAGTTTACTCCTGGGGGATGGACCCTGTGGTACGGAGCCATGTGGGAGCAATGCTTGAAGAGCTGCTGCCTGTGGGCAGCCACTGCAGGCTCAGTTGGGAAGGATGGCATCCCGTGGGAGGGACCGCATGGGGAGCAGGGGTGCAGAGTGACTGTGAAGGAGCAGCAGAGACAAAGCATTAGGGATCGACTGCAGCCCCTATTCTCATTCCCCTCCACTGCTTGGTGGGAGGACATGGAAGAGGGTGGAGGGACAGGAAGGTGTTTTTTTTGTTTGTTTTGTTTTGTTTGTTTGTTTTGTTTTTCCTCACTTCTCTAGCTTGTTGGTAATAGGTAATAAATTTCATTAATCTCCCTATGCTGAGTCTGTTTTGCCCATAATGATAATTGATGAGTAATCTCTCTGCCCCTATCTCAACACTTGAGCCCTTTCCATCATATTTTCTCTCCCCCTTTCCTTTTGAGGAAGGGGCATGGGAGAGTGGTTGTGGTGGAGCTCAGCTGCTGCCCAGCTGAGTAAAACCACCACACCTGTCTGTAGTACCTCACTGCAAATTATGCAGGAAATCATCACCCTCCCCCCCCCCCTCCTGAAAGCTCTCAGTGTTACTTCTTGAGAGATAATGTGGAAACTTCAGTGCTATTTTGGCCTTCAATATCTTTAAGAGATCAGTTCATTATTTTCAGCTAAGCTTTGACAGCATTTAAACAGGAATGCCAGATTTTTATTTTCTTGTGTATAAAACCCTTTAAAAGGTGTAACAATGTTGAGGAGAGATTAGAATCAACATTTCCAAGATCACAACCCTGGCTGCAGAGGCTTCTGCTACCTCTATGGGTTTGCTTGTGATAGAGGTTGGTACAACTCCAACCTTAAAATTTCCTTTGTCTGGACTGAGTGGGTACAGAAATGCATACTATGGTACATTCATAGAATAGTCTTTTGAAAATATTGGTCTGAAAGTCTATGGAACACATATTTTATTTGACTGCTCTCTTTATGCAGGTAACTGATAGCTATCTCAAATCAGATGATAGCCATCTCATAGTTCCTTAGCTGAAATTATTATACCTTGGGCATGTATTAGAGATGGATGAAAAAAGAATGCGTAAAATAATAAAACAGCAAATTAGAGTTTCTTATATATTTTTGGACTATGCTAGGAACGTTCAAGAATTCACAGCTAGCTGGTTTCTAACTATACCCCTTATCATCATTATTGTCCAAGCACATTATTTATGTGTAGCCACAAAGCAGCAAATGCACGAGTTTTGCATAGAATGCTAAAATTCCTATTTCTTTTAACTTTTTTTTTTTTTTCTTTTAAACCTTTCTCTTCCAAATAAATGTTGTGATGCAGCTCTTAAATCACTAATGCAAACCAAAGGAGAGCTATAATTGCACAGGGTATTTGAGGAAGTATTCTTATATGTTGCTATATTGCTACTAGTTAGCATCTCTGGCACTGGGTTGTCTTTGTTACACTGCAAAGTATCTCAATTATAGCAAAAATCTCTCTCTCTCTATCTATCTATATATATATATATATATTTTTTTTTTTTTTCCAGTGATGTATGTCTTCTGTTTTTATGTATGCCATACAGCATGAGATGCTGTTTATAAACTGATGAAATGTTTTCCACAGCCTAGGGGAAAATTCTTTTAATAACCATTCTCCCAAAAATCCTCAGGGGAAAAAGAAGCAGTGTGATTCAGTTTTGGAAGTTTAGTTATTAGAACAAAGGAGACTAATATGTTTTAGGTGTGCATATAGATATTATCAATGAATTACTGCATAAGAAATCTGCAACTGTATTGAAGCAATGTTGAAAACGAGACCATAATTTTTCTCATGTGACATCTTGAAACCAATTCTCCCTCAATGTTATTGTTAGCTGAAAGCCTGACCACCATCAGAAGGATTTTGATTCATTTGATTCAGAACTCCCATCTACCAAAACCCTTCTTCATTTTCTAAATGAAAACCTTCATTTTCTATCAATTGATAATGGTAAATTTTTACATTTTACACATTTAATAAATTTACACTACCTATATGTCATATACGTTTATATATAATCACCAGAACTTCTGTTTATCAAAAGAGATCTGAGTTAATACAGAAACCGAGAAAAGCCATACAAAATATTTTGTTTATTAGGCCTTTATTATTCATTTTCAGCAGCATTACCCACCAAATGGTATTGTAACATGATTGCTGTTGTATATGACAACAACAGAGAACTGTGGGTTAAACACTTTAAGAGAAATAGGGTAGGCCGATGACCCTTCCATAAATGTGATTGGGAGCAGAAATTACAATATTTGTCTACTGATTTTGGTTAGTAAAATTTTTTTAAAAATTGATGCCTATCACTTTTCAGTTGGAGAAGGTTTCTGAGTAGAAGAGGTGATAATATTTTTTTCCATTTCTTTTCCTAAAATATATATATATATCTTTTTGGATATCATGATACTATATTAAAAAACAAACAAACAAAAACCATGAAAAAAATAAAGAAAAATAAAAATCAAGAGTGAGAAGAACGTTGCAAGGAATAATGTGTAAAAGTCAAATAGGTATTGATCGCATATTGATCACAGCTAGTGACATTTGTATTTAAGGTACCAACATGGCACAACTTGTCAACTTGGGGAATTTTATACTGTGTGATTCAGCAAAATATTAGCCTTTCAGAGTTTGTTTCTTTATCTTTTCCTTCCAGGTACTCTATAAGTCCTTTGAATTTCAAAGAGTGGTTCTGGCAGTGTGGTAAGACAAATGAGAAAAATCCATCTCTGATGGAACCATGATAAATCAAAAATTATTTCTCTCTGCTTGCAAACAAAACAAACAAACAAAACCACAAGAAAGTCCCCAAACCTCAAGTTACAAACAGTCCCACAGATAACCTGTCATGGAACTTGCCATGTAACTAAAGACAACTATTATCTAACTTACTTGTAAACATCAGCAGAATCAGTCTTCAGTTTATAAATCTAACTTACCTTTCAGATGATTCATGGCTTCAAATTCACATTGCATTATCATTTCTGATCATCCTTGAATACACAATAAACTAAAAATAGCACAGATTGGCAGTTACTCAACAGATGTACACTGTGTATTATGCTTGAAGGAAGGATTTATGAAAACTCTCAGCGGTGGCCTCTCTTTACTCCAACTCAAGCCAGTGGGCACTTTGCCATTCATTTCAATAGAACATCTGGGTAAATACTATGCACTTATAAAACTCCAATATTCATGTATAAAAAGAATCAGAAAACTGAAGCATTTATTACCATATGCTATCATATTCAGAAATAAGGCTATTTTAATCATGGGCAGAAGATAGTCAAAATGTCAGTGAGCATCATTCTAGATGCTTAGTTCCAAATAATAATTCAACTAGAGAAGTATCACCTCCAAGGTCTTCTGTGAAAATATGGTATAAAATTAAAAGTAAAATCATAATAATAAAAACATTAAAAAGAGCTAAAGCTGTTATTGAAGTGGGAAAGAGTTTTAGTGGTCAGAAATAGGAGCATGCATGCTAAGAATGTTTTTTATCATTTGACCTTCAATAATACTTAAATGCTCATAAAAATTTTTGCTTACTCACCTCATTATTGTTAGCTCTTACTGTGGCCTTGAGAAGCTCACACAGTGTTCTGGGACCTTTGCCATATCTGTGCTGAATAGGGTGTGTAAATCACGGAGTGTGACATATATTTCTTTTGCTTTCAGCAGTTCTTATTGTATACTTTGATTCATTTCTAAAATTTGGACGCAAACTAGGGTGAAAAAAACACATACTTGTATCCCTAGCAAGCCTGACAATTCTGATAATGCAGTGGAGATTTATCAACATTTTTTTTGTCAAATAGATTTTGACTACAATCTGTTAGGTACCTTAAAAGGAGAGGCAATAATCACCCCAATCTGAAATTAGTTATTTGTGTCATCTTTCATTTACACATTGTGCCTGGTGGGGGAATTTGACTGGTATCTGATAGTATATAATCTAAGGATAAAAATGCAATTTCCAGGTTATTAAAATGTAAAAAGGTCATACTTCAATAGCTGAATATCTATTAAAAGATTCCTGAGAGGACACTGTATATCAGTGCTGCTGACAACAAAAGAGACAGAACAATTTGGAAGAAGAATGCTCTTTACCCTCCTAGAATCCAAAGCTCCTGCCTTTAATCTTGCCATACATCAATTCAGTAGTGTTGTGCTTGTGTATTTCCTGCTTGGGAGTGAAATTGCTGTTGTACTTTTTTTTTTTTTTTTTTTTTTTAAATCCAATTGTTTTATGCAGTTCAGAAATGTATGTTTTCAACTTGTTAATGATTCGTTTAAATGTAAAGCCTATGACAGCAAAGGCAAATTTTCAGATTAATAATAGCCATCTGAGTTTATTTGTTCAAACAACTTCTTATAAATCATATTTATATTTCTAAAGAAGGCAGTTTAATTTCTTGGCTACTAAAATGAAATTAAAAAATTAAATAGAATATGAAATGTTTTAATAGAAGTCATCACAACTTGCACCGAAAGGCAAAGACACGTTGCTATATTCTGTATCTATTACAATTAATGCCTTAATTTTCTTAGAGCAAATACTGCGAGGTGCTAGATAAGAATATCTTACAAAGATGGCCTGCGTAGTGCAGAGAAGAAGTACACATCTAGGGTTTGTATTAGGATTTGATAAAACATTACTCTGAGGTTCTGGCTGTAGCTGACCCAGAATGTGAAAATGCTCCTTCTCTATGACGGATTGAAGAGCAGCAAGCCAACATAAAAGGTTAGTTAGGAACCCTGGATATTGCAGTTGGCCTAACCTTCAGTCAAGAGCAGTCATGGAATGGCTGCCCCTTTCCTGCTCAGGGCATCAGCAGGAGGTTGTGGTGGGTCTCCACAGTGATATGCCATTTTCAAGTCTGTGCATCCAAACCACACCGGCTGGATATCATGTGTCAAGCGATTTTCTAGTGCTAAACTGTTGAGCACGAGGCCACCTAACTGAAGTTTGTAGACAAGTACCTCCATCTGTGTGTGGGGTGGGGGATTCAGAATACTCTCTTCAAGGTGGGCACCTCCATTTATCATTTCCAAGATGCAAGCAAAGATCACAAGCCACATTTAGAAGAGGCATTGGTGCCTGCCCACGGATCACTCAGTCATGAAAGAGGGGACTGTAGCTTCTGTCTCTTCTCTGACTACGAAAAATATTTATTTTATTTTTTTATAAAAATAAAAAATTTTTATTTTTTATTGGCACACAAATGATCATTACAAATTTAAGAAGTAAATGTAGCAGTGTTAACTTTCAGTGAAGTGAATTTTCCATTTTAAATACACTGAGAGTTAAAAAAAAGAAAGAAAATTAAATGTTCTTAGAATATAAAAGTTAAAAAATTGGAATCAGATTTTATAAGGGTATTTTCTTTATGCTAAATATTTTAGGCTATACTTACAAGAAAAAAAAAACATTATTTTATAAATGGCTATTAAGTCCTGTGCTTATCAGGTCAATTTTTCAATACTTTATAACCAAAAAGAATATTGGTTCAAAGAATCAAAGGTATGACTGAGAAACAGTAGGTATACTTACAAAAAGTTTTCATCCCATTGGTATAGGAAACAGAGGAATCCATCCTATAAATGACTTTGTCTTTGATCTTGAGAATATATTGAAATTGATAACCTGCACTGCACATCAGTTGGCTCTGGTTTGGTTTCTGTTAGTACTCATCTTGGATTGAAGAGAACATGGGATTTGCTTAGAAGAACACTTGTTGAAGATAGACAGGAGCTCATCTTGCTTGTCATGTGTAATTGTTAAAGTGAAGCTGGGCAAGCTGGGTAAGCTTTGGACTTGAAATAGAAGGAAAGGTCTTCAAAATTCTTGCTAGAATTGTATTTTAACATCTCATTTCCCTGAAGGAAATGAAGAACGGGAGAGACTACTCACTTTTTGAATTTATTTCCTGAGTGTGTTTTATTTTATTTTAGTGGATAAGATTGTCACCTCCTCTTTCCCGAGGGCTTTTATGCAATAACAATGCAGCACATGGAGTCTGGAAGGTTTTCCCCCTTCAGCTGCTGTCTCCCACATGTCTAGGAATTCAGTATGATTACACTTTTTTCATTGTTTTAATCAGATCAAGCCAGCAGAGAATACCCAGGTTGTATCATAATCTCAGCCAGATCTGGCTAAATAATGAACAATTTCATGAATTATTTTCTTTACAGCAGTTTTCTTTCATATTTAACTTCTTTATCTGTCTGTCTCATTCCTTCTTTATAGGAATCTGGATTGCCAGGTAGGACAGCACTAACACAGAGTCATAAAAGTTGTTAAAATGGGTACTTCAAAGAACAGTAGTAGCTAATATCTGTCTATTATATCTGGAAAGGATATGATAGAGTTAAGGTGCATTGTGGCTATACATAAGAAATTGCACAAGATAAAATGTTGCATCTTCTTACCTTTTGCTTTTCTGCTGATGTATTGCTTCAAAGAAAGCGAGCAGTTACAACAGTATGAGGTACTTTAATATTTTTTCTACCCCCAAAGGTACAGATAGTGGCTTTTCCCAACTAAAGGCCATTAAATTGGAAGTATTTTCTATGCAAATTTCCATGCAATCAAAGAAAATGGGGAATCATTTTAAAATGAAATCATAATATTTTACAGTTCACAGATTTATATATTTAAAAATGTTAGGATATTTTAAATTATATTATCATCGAAGCTAAACCAGAAACAATTTGACACAGGGCCCTGATGCATTTAACTATTTAATGTGGTAGCAGAATTCTTCTTTGCTTCTAAGTTTTTTGCTTTTAGGATGTCTCAGGACAGATCATACAGTTAATCAATTTCTCTCTTTTAACAGTTAGGAGGGCTAATACATGTTGTGGTCCTCTCTGCTGTCAGGCTATGGACTTAGCCAGAGCCTTGAGGTGCTGCTTATGAATGGTAATGTCTACAGGAGTCTTTGTATGAGGACTGCTTATTAGTCATAGCTTTAATGAGTTTGGAAGAGGCCTCCTGAGGTAATCTATCGCAGACTGCATCTTTCCCATCTTGCATCTTGCGTCTGTTGTCTCTTATCCTTTCACAGTGTCCTCTTAAGAAGGGTTTAGCTCCGTAGCATTAGGTAGCAGAAGACTGAAATATATTCTTCCTTGAGCTTTCTGTTTTCAAAGAGGAAGAAACTCATCTCTCTCAGCTTCTCTTCACATCTTGCACACCAGCCCCCTAAATCAGCCTAGTGGCATCCTGTACTTCACTGTGTGATGGTCTTCAGAGTAGCAGGCTCACAAATGTCACACTGCCTTGACCTGCTCTCAGAGTCCAGGCATCAATTGGCCTTCTTGGCTGTGAGGGTGCAGTTCTGACTCATGTTCAGCTTGCTGTTTTCCAAGCCCTCCCTGATTCATCAGCTAAGGTACCTCACAGCCTGTGCTGTTACATGGGGTTATTCCATTCCAGACACAATATTCTGCCTTTATTGAACTTCATGAGATTCCTGTCAACTCATTTCTCCAGTTTGTGTAGGTCACACTTAATATCAGCCTTGGCCTCCTGTGTATTGACAGCTCCCTCTCAGTTTGGTGTCATCAGTGAAGTTTCTGAGAGCACACTTTCTCCCATCATCCAAAACTAGTCTGTATTTCTCAGCAGCATGGCATGATAAGGTGATCACACTGAAGTGCTTGTGCTATACAAATAACTGCACGCTGAAGGTAACAATATGCTAAAAGCCGTGACACAGAAGTATGAAAATAATTGCTTTGTTGCCATTTTTTGTAGTAAAATAAAGCATTCCAGTGCCTATCACATTGCAAGCCTTTTCATTTTAAAGCTAAACTACAAATTACAAGGATTTTTACATAGAAATATTGTAATATTATAAAAGAGGCAACTGAGAAATAATTCTCTGCATGGATGAGGGGAACAATTCTAAATATTTATAATGTCATGAAGGCGTTGGCAACTTTAATCCATTTTGGAGTGAATTTACTTTTCCTATATGTATGAGCCATTGACCTTAATGATAGCACTTGTTAAATATAATGATCTCTCTGAGCTATCAAACAGTATATCACTATAGTGTTATTTTAAAAGCATATCCAGTTCTTTGTGTTTGATTCAATTTAATGTGATTGTGTGCTTAATGTATATTCCAGCATCCCTAACTTTCTTTTATTCAACATGTGAAACACTTGGTTGTCCTCTTGGTTGGATCCTGACAAGAAACTGTGCAAACTTGGTAATGCAGCAGTAATCCTCAGAGGAACAGCACATATTAGCTTGAATACAGCCATATTTTAACATGGTTGTAAGGTTTCTGTTCTCCTACGGCAGAGATTAATTTAGGTCTTTACATTCCAACCTGTGTGTTAATCATGACACAGAGAAGTAATGACAGAAACAATATACCCCATTGTACAACAGCAACTTTGGTGAGAGAACCTTAGGAGAAAGGTACTAATTCCCTTTTAGAGGTGTCTTCTTGTGTCTTCCTGTCATTCTAGGAAATTTCTTATTAGGAAAGTATGATAAATTTGTTGCTAAAGGAGGAAGCTTTTGAGTCTTACAGAAGTATACTGGGTTTACTTTAATGGAGATTTTACTTTAATTTATATACAGCTTATTGTTATTGACTCTTGCTAAGTTTTTGTCTTAATGATTTTTGTTGGCAGGAGGTTCCATCTATGTGATTTCATTCTGTTATTTCTAGTGATGCTATAATACTTTTAAAATTCAGCACTTTTCTTGTACAGTAGAAGAAAGTGTTAAAGCCTTCTTGAACAGCACAAGGCTTTATGAGCTCCCTCCAGGGGAACACCATACTGAAGAATTTTGTTATACTTTTGTACTTTGTCACAAGACAAAAACCATAAAGCTTCTTGACAATGCCTGTAAATAATGAAAGCAAAAAATGTCTGATCCATTCTGTCTGTGAGAACTGCACTATTCACATGGAGGTTGTACTCAGTGGCAAAGAATGAGATTGGAATACTGGCTGTGCCGTAGAAGGTGTTTAAAAACTTTCTACAAGTCAGACCAGCTCTCTAATAACTAGTAGCTTTAATAGGTGGCATAACAATCTCTTGATTCAGCTGAGTAGGGGCTTTAAAAACAACTTCAAAGAAAATAAGAGTTGCAATTATAACATAAATGCAATGAAGTAATGTGGTAGCAATAAATAGGGAAATATTACGTATAAAATATTCTATAAAGCCAGACAAACCTGGTGTTTTAGTGAAAAGATAAAAGACTTCTCGTAACCTCAAATAGTGGCATGATCCCCATCTCTCTGAATTTCCAGCCAGCATTTGATATGTTGCTATTTAGGAAGTGTACTTATCAGGGAGATTAGGCCCAGAGATGTAAGGTTTGTAACAAACTGTCTTGAGGGAGAATTACTGTCTGGAGGGAAGTTATCAAAAAAGCTCTTTAAGATCAATTTTAGAATAGATTTTTTTCCCACTACTTCTTGAAATATCCAAGAATTATACTCATGTTCTTCATACTAACTTTTGGCACAGTCCTCCCTCCAGGGAAGAAATTATTGAAGATATAATTCATTATTAGAGAGTAGGGAAGCATAGTATTTCAAAACTGTATTTTTTAAATTTTTTATTTCATCCTATGTTACTTAAAGCTCTGCAAATTCTGTAAGGACTGATTGTTCCATGCAGCAACTTGTAGAAGACTTACTTGGATCAAACCCACATGTTTAAGAACTCTCACTTTCCGTATTCATGTATGTAAACATGTAAACAAGTAATATGAATTACATTCATATTGAACACATACATACATATAATACATGCAATGCTTGTATATATTCAATTATATTTGTAAGTGATAAGAATAATGTATTAACAATCTTACTCTGAACGAGTATTAGCATAAGAGTCCTGATCTGTAGCTAGGACTTCCCTAGCACTAGCACAGATCATGAGGAGGTCTCTAGTTTCTCTATTTTTTTTTCCTTTTCAAAGTCCAGTTACAGTTGTCCATTCTTGCCAATAGCTTCTGTTGGCTTTGACCAGCTCAAGGCCCTTTGTGATAAAGACTGTGTAAAAGTTAGATAAGGCAGCTGAGGTTCTAGTTCGAGGTCCTGCATTATGATTTGCAACAGGTTGTCCTGTGGATCAAGGTGCATAATTAGGGCTTAGGAAAGCAATAAGGAATAGTTCTTATTATAAGGTTTCAATTATGCATTGCTGCTTTAGAACCTCTGAATCTTTACCCCATGTTCATACATTATTGCAGAAGGCAACCTGACATTAAGCTTCATCAACATACTCTGAGTTTCAGAAATTTCTATAAACTATGTGCAAAGACTGTCTGACATTAAACTCTAAAAGCAATCACATTATCTGAGTGCCAAAATTGGTTGAAGAACATGCTTTTAGGTTTTTACAGGCCTGGGATGAAATATTTGGAAGAAAAATATGTTGAAATCTCAAACTTTGAATTAGCTATAGCTGTCAGTCAGATGTATGAATACAGCGTATACACCTTAATATAAATCTCTAGCCTCTGGCTTTAAAACAATTTATACTACATTTCAGTGCTCAAAAGCTGCAAGCTGCAATGGTAACAAAACAAACAATAATAAGACAGGACAACTTGTTCTCTTTTGTACAAAAGATGAAAATAAAAGGTTTGCAAATAGACTGGTGTTAGTTTGCCCAGAGACCACACTTTAGGAAAAAAAAAAAAAAAAGCACTTCTGAAAGAGCAAAGACTCAAGCTTTACTAAAGGGATATCTCATCATATGGGTAAATATACATGTGGGTAAATACACAGGTTCTGTCAGCCTGAGATGAATTGTTTCTTCAGCTTGCTTTTGGCTGTAGTAATTTTTCATCAACAGACAGCTGTTGACACTATAAGAAAAGATAGTAGAACCTTACATAAAAATATGTGTTTTATAGCATTGGAATGCTTTGCTACATTTCAACATCTGCCATAAGCATAACAGGATTTCTGTTATTATTATTTTAATCAGATTCTCTTGGAATTATAACAGTAGGTGCTTACATACTGTACATCAAAGGCCTCATTTATCATTTATCAGGAAACAGAAGGGAAAATCTAATTTTTATTTAAATGCAGAAAAAATATTAATAAAAAGTGCTTAGTGAAACTTTCTATATTGCTATAGGGTTATTATTACTAGTTTGACTCCTTTTTTAACTGTTTACAGTGTAAACAGTTGGGAGATTCTGACAAGTATTAGGTATTAAAATCTGATTAAAGGCTATCTGGACAAACAGATTTTTTGTTTTGAAATGGAATAAAAATGAGACCTGTCACTGGACTGCAGCAAAGCAGAAGAGAATATATGAGGATTTTTAAGTGTATAAAGTAGAACTGCTGAAGAATAATCATGTATTTCAATTTGTGAGTCAGGAAGGGGCAAGGACAAGAGATGTTCAGAACAGTGGTTCCTTGAATCTAAATCATGGAAGAGTCATGCTCTGTGTTGGGCAAAACAGGAATATGAACTTGAATCTTTAAAACAGTCTGTTGTTGGCTAATGTGGCATAAATATTTTCTCCCTGAAATTTTGAATGATTTCATTTTTATTTCAGAGTGGAACAAGTTATTGTTTTCTAACTAGTCATTATATTACTAGTCTTTTTTTTTTTTTTTTTTTTTCTCCAGTGGTGTATTCAACAGTACAGTAAGGATTGCTCTGTCAGGTAGTACATTATTTTTGTGTTCATAAACCATACTTATAGCCTCTGGTTCAAACAAGGCACAATGCTATTCTTTAAATATGGGGAGACAGAATTTAATGAGCATTAAATTCATGTCTCTATTCAGGTAGGTGAAAAGCAAGCTATCACTCTACCTCTGTTTCAACATGGATGGTAAAAGCACTTGATATCCCAGTTGCTGCTCAAGAAAAGAGATGACGAGCTGAGTTCATGAAATGGGTTGTATTTATGATAATATCATAAAAATTCCTAAACTGCAAAAGAATTAGACAGTGTAACCTTCCCTCACTAGGCACAGCACTCAACTGGTGTGAAAGGAAGCTGATAATAGTGTTATACAGGGTTCCTGTGTTTTGTTTCTGATTAATCTTTATTTATTTATTTATTTATTTCAAACTAAGGGTCCTTTGGCATCTTTTGAAACAGAAACTAGTACTGAAACTACTTATGGTCTAACACTGTGACAGAAGCAGCAAGTTCCTAATTGTGTATGGTGGTGAATATTTGTTCTGTTGCTCTAGGTTAAACTAGTACTTCTCTGCGGTGATTGTGCAGTCAATACCTTCTACCTGATTTAATTGAAAACTGTTAAAATCACCAAATGTTTCATAACCAGTTGATGAAAAAGTCTGAATTTGGTTGCACTGTCTGCATATACAGAGGTTGAAACAGTCTATACAAATTTCTCTGACTGGGTTTTTGATTAAGTTTTAGGTAAGAATCAAGCACTGCCTAGAGCTGAGAGGCTAAGATGTTCCGTTACACAACATGCAGCAAACCTATGTACTAAAGCACTCTTTATTTTTCTTCACTGAATATTGGGAAAAGGAGGAGAACAAGGTAGACAGGAAAATTTTGAAGATTATATTCTGGAAAAATCCTCTTTCTTCTATCATTTTTCCCAAGGATTTTTGCTAACTCTTATTATTGGCATTGGTTGAAGTTCATAGTGGGACAGACCTGCTCTGTATTTTGTCAATCCTTTTGTCTCCTAATAAGAGAGAAACCTTAATCTTATCAGTTTCTCGGGCACTAGAATCTGCCCAGGATTTATCCTTTTCCCATTCCAAATTAAATATCGCTGTCCTCAACCAATTTCTCAGGGAAGAATATCACAGATGATAGGATGCGAAGAAATGGTCTCAAGTTGTGCCAAGGGAGGTTTAGATTGTATGACTGTATGATAGGAAGAATTTCTTTGTGGAGAGGGTGCTCAAGCATTGGAATGGGCTGCCAAGGGAAGTGGTGGAGTCTCCATCTTGAGTCTCCAGACTTGATCAGTCAGGCTAATGGTTGGGCTTGATGATCTTGAAGATTTTTTCCAACCTAGATGGTCCTATGAGTCTATGGCTTCATTGAAACTTTTCAATTCACATGAAAAAATATCAGTCCTAAAATGTACCTATCCAGACTGTTGCAATGCCCTGCAAACAGTATAGTTTAAATGAGATAATATTTTGTATGTTTCAATCGCAGGCTGAATTAGAAGCTTTTAGCTAGCTGGGTCTGACTAGGCAGTCAGGAAGTAACTACTTGGAGACTTTGAATATATATTAAGCTGTGCTATCTTCATACTATTTAAACAGTGCTATTTTGCCAGTCTGTACTGTCCTTTTCAAATGACCTTTTTAATAGAACATGTTGTATTCCTTTAAAGATCCAATTTAATTTGAAGACTTGTCTGTGCACATTGAACATATTGCCATTTTTTTTCTTAAGGAAAACTACCTTTTCTTTTGTTAATTTATGCCCCATGCTGTAGGAGGTACAGACCTATTTATAAATCAGTGTATAATATTAAGAATATGCATAAGTCTTTATAGGATCGTATTTCAAATCAGGATTAAACCTAACTCTACAACACTCAGTGACAGTGACTAGCTCCTGAAGAATCAGACTCTGCAAAAATAGTGGGATTTATTGTGTAGGAGGTAGAAGTCATCTTAATAATTAATATTTGAGGATCCTGAAGAATTAAGCTAAAAAGTTCTTTTAAAAAGAAGGTAATTGGAAGACTACGGTAATGCACCATGATATTATGATTTATTTTAAGTGTTCTAAAACAGGAAAAAACTTTGTATTGAAAAAAAATATATATTAGGATCAATCTAAAAGACCCTTAACTAAAAAAATAATACAAATTAAATCAGTGCAGCACCTTTTATGTGTAAGTGCTCATCACTGGGTATAAGGGATTAAAATATAAATCACAATAAGATACACTTTACTGACATCAGCATGTTAGTTTCTTTTCCTGTAGAAATTCGTGGAAGGAAAGTTACTATGGTGACAGAATGATTGTGTCTCAGTTACTAGGGATTCTTATGCCTGGCTTCTCCAGTACACCTTTCAGTCTCAGACTGGAAGCTTCTAGGAAATGTATTAAATTATTCTTCAAGGAAATCATGGCCAAAACATAAGAAGTGCTTGTAATACATAAACAAAAAGGAGCGAGAAGGAAAAAAAAAAAAAAAAAAAAAAAAAAAAAAGAGAGAGAGAAGAGAAAAGAAAAAGGGATTAAACTTTTGAAAATGGTATCCAAACCTTCTTTGGTCCATGTGGGTTAGCTTAACAAGCTTAAACTGAAGTGCTTTGCTAATTCCGCTCTTTGTGACTAAGGTACCTTTAATAGGGATTTTCCGAAGAAGGATATAAATGTTGGTTCATTTTGAATGAAATAATCTGCTCACTTATATGAGCAGATCTTTTGTGGGAAGGTAACAACCATATGGAGGTATGCAAGGAACCTCTTCTATCTCACAGCTATTTGGAGAGTGCACATCTGTCTACACCTTCAGAACTGTCCTCATGACTTGCAGTCACAGCCTAGGCCAGAGCCCCTCACTTTATACTTCAGTAGAATTGCTTGTGAATAGTTTTATTCAGTCGAGTTGCATGACTGTGTACGCTGTGTTTGTACCTTGTTTATCTTCAAATGTCTCAAATGCCATGCTTTCCAAGATCCTAGGGAACTCTAATCAGCATTTCATTAGCATGTCTACAGCAACAGATGAGTGAACCTCCATCCTGCAATTTGGATAAGTCTTAATTTTAGAGGCGTCTTTCCAAGAATAAAACATCTTGGCTGATATGTCTTTCCACATGCATGATTCACAAAGCTAAATATACTTCTTATAATCACAGTGCTGAAACTGTGAAATGCTGAGTGCTTAAAACTGTACACCAAGCTGAGTGCTACAGACTGAGAATCTCAGAGCAGCTGCTCTAACAGAATATTGGTGACTAAAGGAGAAAAGCAAGAGGTGGAAGGAGTGATGTATTTGAGCTGTTCCAATTTTTAATGACCTAACATGTTTTATTTAAAAAAAAGCAAAAAATAGAAATATGGCTTTTTCAAGGAGAGGCTGGAAATTATTGTATCAAAAATTAATATGGCAGAGTTGTCTGGTACTAAATGATGCTCATTACATACCATCATAGTGTCACTAGGTGGTCAAGGAAGGTAATTATTCCCCTCTTTTCAGCAAAGGGCAGATCATACCTGACACGCTAGGACAAGTTCTGGGCTCCCCGGCCCACAAGAGACATGGACAAATAGGAGTGAACCCAGTGAAAGGACACTAGATTAGTGGCTGGAACCTGTTGTCATATGAGGAAAGCTTGAGAGAGCACAGACTGTTCAGCCTGAAGAAGCCTCAAGAGGGACCTTATCAATGTGTGTAAATTGATGGGGGAGTAAAGAAGACAGGCTCAGTCTCTTCTCAGTGGTGCCCACTGACAGGACAAGAGGCAATGGAAGCAAACAGAAATATAGGAAATTACATCAAACATAAGAAAAAAAAAGTCTTTTTTACTCTGAGTGGTCAAATGCAGGAACAATCTGTGCAAAGAGGTGAAATTTCTATCCTTGGACAAAGTGAAAACCCAACAGCACATCTCTGAGCCAGCTGCTGTGGCTGACCCTGCTTCTAGCAATGGAATTGGCCTAGATAATCTCCAGAGTTTCCTTTTGACCTCACCGTTTCTGTAACTTATTTAAATAATCCCTTGAAAGAATAATAAAATTGATAACTGTTTTGAAGACATAGTTATTCCACAAAGGATGTTATGGAGACAAGTAATAAAGCCCTAGTTTTAGAACTCTTCAAAGTATGAAAGGCTACATTCAAACTGGTTTTCCACCTGGATCGAGAGGTGAGAATGAGATTTGGTTCCCATTGTCCCTTGGCACAGGTTGTCAGCCAGGTGAAAAACTTACATTTTGACGTTGGTTGCTGTAAACTGGACACTACTCAGGAAGCACAACTGGCACTTAACTAAATAATTACAAATGATAAATTGTCAAATTGGTTATTTGTAATATGTGACTATGAGAAGATGCTATAGTGTAAAGATATTTTTTTCCATAAGAAGATGCTAAAGTGTAAAGATATTTTTCCATAACTAGAGTAAAAACCTATTTTTTTAATTATTATTATTATTTATTATTATTTTTTTTTGTAGCAGCGGACTAAAATTATTATTTGGAATATGGCTTCCTAATGCATGTTCTGAACTTCTCCTGTTGCTGATAGTGGCTGTAAGATGCATGTTGTCATGCATGAATGATCATCTGGGAAACTAGGGTAGGAGAATTAGGCTTGTAGTTGTGTTTTAAGAAACCTGCTTCACCAGCCCAGCTTCACCAAGGCACGAATGACCAGGGTCACAGTGTTTGCTCTTTGGCATCACACACGACTGGAAGAGGTCTGTGGTCAATTGTCAACATGCTGTTTTCCAGTGATTTTTCTAGTGAAAAATGTGGCCTTTCTCTGCCACATAGAGGAGAGCCAGAGCTTGCAGCCATGTCATGTCCCACTCTCATCCACACTGTTTAACTGCTAGCACAATTTCTGGTGAAGTTTTGGCTCTGGTTAAGCAGTTGTCTCTCTCCTACAGTGCCAGGAAATGGCTCAGTGCTGGTTAACAAAAGCCAGGGACCTTTCCCAGAGCAGTCTGCCTGCAGCTACATTGATTTGCCAGTGGACAGGCTTCAGCTGATCAGATGCTTTTCCTGCTACTTGCTCACAAGGGCAGAGCATGATCCCCAGCTCCATTTATTTAGTATAAGTGTATATCTCACAGCACTGCAAGGTACTGGAGGCATCCAAGGATTCCTGGATAAGAGTATATCTGAATTGGCTAGAGCTGGCTAGATCACTCATTGTAAGCCTGTAATGAATAAATGTATTTTTATTTTATTTTATTTTATTTTATTTTATTTTATTTATTTTATTTATTTATTTTTTAATTTTAATGTGGTATATTGTCTTATTCTAAGAAGCAATGTTGGTTGGCATCCTTCTGTAGTCATAACTACTTGCTAAATGATTTTACAGATTAAATCTGCTGAGAGACGATGCAGTTTTTTTTTGTTTTTTTATTTCCTTACTGCAATCTAGGTTCTGTGAATCATGTGCTGAGTCCTAAAATGCTTTTGTTCCAGGCTGATATTTTAAGAGTTAAAAAAGAGTATGCATTTTGTATAAATTTGGCCCAAATAAGTAATTAGCATTAACACTTATGGCACTTAGACTGATCACTGTTTTGACGAATAAACTGGAGGCTGTCCAAAAAATTGCCAAAACTGTGTGTATGTGACCTTGGGAGTTAACAGTGGGGAGAAACTACCCCACTTAATTGCAAAAAATGTTCATGAATCCGCCTTTGACTGTTCAGATCTGCTGTAATTACTGCAGTGGTTTGAATCTTCTGTTCTTATAGTAATGTCTGTTTCGTTTCATGCCTGCAACATTAATTTTATATGATGGAATGCTATACCACTGGTGCCCACTGGGATTTTATCTGGCCTCTAATTGGCAGTTGATGAGGTTTCTGAGTCCTGAAAAACCTTGATGCCAATTTTATAGTGTGGATTTATAGTGCTTCCTGCAATTTGGCCACAGTTTGATTAAATTATTTTCTTTAATTTAGATTTACTATTATCTTGTATGCTCATTTTTCTTTCAGAAGGTACCAGCCAGACATTAATATGGAATAAAATTAATGAAGAACTATGTATAAATATTTTATAGTGCATCTAAAATGTGCACTATTTCTTTTACTGATGAAACAGCACTTCTGAGAATTTCCTGAGACATCCCAGATTAGTAGGCACCACTTTAATCTTCAAGTGTATTAACACAGAAATTTTTAGAGGCAAATGTTGGTGGAATTAGAAAATATATGTATTTGGCTTGCATTGCAGAAACAATGCCAAGCTTCTGTGCCAGAAAATGTATTCAATGCTCAATCAAACAAAGAGGATGTTGGTGGAGAAAGGACATGGATATTCATCACTGATCATGTTCCTGCTTTGTGAATGTGCTCTGCAAGTTGCCATGCTATGACAAGCCCTATTGAACCATAGGCTGTATTTCCTGAATGCAAATCTAGAGCTCCGTGAAACTCTGTTTTCAATTGTTCTGTCAAATTTATTCTCAACCAGAAGAAATGTTTTCATCTGATGGCCATTTCCCAGCAAAATGAATAGATGTAACATAATAGACAGGATGTATATTTATCAAACACATCACGCACGTGCACTTGTGTATGCTTCATACATATTTCTGTAATACTGGTTATGCAAGCATTGTAAAATAAAGTTTCTCATGTTAAAATGACACATTCTAGGAGGTACACATCTTGTGCTTATGTCTAGAAAGCTGTTAGGCAAATATTAGTACATTAATTAACTGATTGTACTGTCTGAATTGCTAAATTTCTTATTTTCTAAGGATAGATTCAGATTGTTGATCAAGATTCATCTTGGTCCACTAACACAATTGTTGGTCTCTGTGATGGATGGGGATTTCCCAGCCCCTTGAAAAATGTAAGATTAATGAATGGTATGAGCAAACGTGAGACAGCAGTTGTGTTCTTGATTTGGTCTTATACAGAACATTTCCTTGAAAGTGTTACTGTTTTTATTTTATTTTATTTTATTATTTTATTTTATTTTATTTTATTATTTTATTTTATTTTATTTTATTATTTTATTTTATTTTATTTTATTTTATTTTATTTTATTTTATTTTATTTTATTTTATTTTTATTTTTATTTTTATTTTATTTTATTTTTATTTTATTTTAAAATTAGGAGGTTATTATCAGTCCTTTTCTATGGTTCCATGCTTGGAGATTGTTATTTCTGTGTAAGAGATGGAGTTACCAAAATTACTTACTTACAAAGGAGAAGTATAAGATTCTTAAGCTGTAGCTATGTGGGAAAAACAAACAAACAAACAAAAAGGTCATTGGCATCTGCAGAATTTAGTTGCTCAAAACTTTATGGTTATAGAAAATCAGAATTGATTTAAGCTCCCTTCTGTGGGCAGTTTGGAAGTTTAGTTTTACATCTGTTTAAAGAATTTATGCTTAGTCTTTGTTATGCTTCTGTTAACAAGTATTAGAGGTTTTGCTCATCCTAAGCAGACAGAAACATTGTAGAGAAACAATTCTAATCTTTGGGGTATTTCTTTCTACAGCAAGGAGAAAACAGAATGTGTGGACATGCTGTAGACCAGGCTGTTGTGAATGTGCTTTGGGAAGCTGTCTGTGCTTTGGGGTGGAGGGAAGTTCAGAGAATGGTATTTTTTTTTTCTTTTTCCTTATTTAGTTTTGGTTAGGGAGGCAGGTATTTGAAAAGGTCTTTACAGACTATCAAAACTTAAGTGACTAAATTTGTTTGTCTAAATTTCAAGTGTCCCTCACTGATAAATCCCTTCTGACTTCTGTGTTGTACAAAGACTTTTTAACCAAATTTGATATCTTGGGATTCCCAGGACTTAAATCAGCTTAAGAGGGGGTGGGAAGGAGTAGTAGCACAGACTGGAGAAATGTAGGAAAGGAAACATCAGTTCCTGGAGCATGATGTCAATGCTTATAACCTCAGATTTCTGAGCAACTTATTTCTCATTTAATATTGAGCTTCAGAGTAAACATAAAATAAAATAATGCTTCTCCTTCAGCTCAGAGATCAATTTGCATTGTACATATGTGTAAACAGAATAGATAGCAGTACAGAGAAGTGGGACATTTGCAAGCAATACCACCTGTACTTCAGCTGGAAAGCCTCTGCCATCATGAAATCATCATTCATTTCTCTCCTCCCCTTCTTGACAATCAGCGAAAATATGGTAGAGAAGTTTTGCTTCTGCTTTGCCCATTCCCACTTAGAATTCTATTAGGAATTACTTATAATAGGTATCAGGCTCCAGCTCCTTGATGCTCTTTAAGACTCAGCCAGACTTTTAGGAGAACAGTGGAATTTCTTTTCCTCTTTTTGTGCTTGCTAAGAAATTCACTCCATCAGGCCATTGTATTTCTGGTACTTTTGCCTTTGATAATATTAAAAAAAAAAAAGAAAAAAAGGTTAATAGAAAGTGACAGTACTGTGCTCTGACCAGGCTGCTTCAAAATTTCTACAAGATGTAACAAGATGTTAGAGCACCAAATGATGCAACGCCAAAATCTGTCTTGAAAAGCACCTAGAAGTCTCCAAAATAACTGTGCAACCTGTTCTCTACTCATCCAATCTGTTTGCTAGTAACACTGAAAAGATAAAATGTAGTGTATTTCATATTAAAGAGTATTTCTAGTAAAACATTGGACTACAGTATTTGATAAGGCCCTTTGAATTAGTCTAAGCTTCCATGTATTTATTTTAAACTTCTCACTAAGTATTGCATTGAAGTATTACGCTGGAGCCCTTGAAATAATTCTCAAATTCACCACTTTTTGATGATTATAAATAAAAGGTTATTTTATTTTTATTTTTTTAAAGAGAGAGAGAAATCAGAAGCAGTGTTGTATTTTCATATTAAAAAAAAATGTATTAAAATATATCCTGACTGAGCCAGAAAATTCCAGGAAAAAGAGATCAAAGCAAAAGAATAGCGTAGGATCACAGATGTGAGGAAATTCATTTTAAATGGACATTTTTCCATGAACAGCAGCTTACTGTCTAAAAACGTCTAAATCAGTGGAACAAAAATAACTTAACTCCCTCCCCCCACCTTACAATCTGCAAAGATGGTCGTTTTGCAGATTATACACAGCATTTGCATATATTATTGTGTATATTAGCAGGAGAGGTTATCTACTCTACCCTGTATGAATTAGACTAAATTCTATACAATTTTTACTCCTTACATATCACTGAACATGTCAGTAAAATACAGAATGGGAGCATATTTCTGATTTTTTTCCTAATTACATGTTCTTCTGACCATGAATTAATCTCTTGGCTTTGGAGGTGAATTTAATTTTTGCACATATGAACTGTTCTAATAATTAAAGTTTTTAATTTTTCTATGTTGCAAATAAAATGCTGTTAATAGCTAAACCTCATAATCATGTGAGAGAATTAAGAAAAAGACAACACTGTCAGATCTGGGCAGAAAGCAGTCTTCAGTCCTGCAAAAATGAGAAATCTAAAATATTTTCTAATTTCACAGCATGAACTAGCTATATTTTCAAGATTTTTGTGAGTAAAGAAAAGCATTTCCCAGCCTCTAACCTTTAGCATATTTCTGTAGTAACTCCCTGGAATTTAAGACAATTGCCTGAGCTGTGATTTTGATTAACTTATTTATGTGTTGAATACAAAATGCTAAGATCTGCATTAAATTGAGCTTCGAAAAGTTGGAGTGGTACTCTTGGACCCAAGCTGTAGAGGAGAAAAACAGAAGTTAATGCAGTCATTTTGCCAGAAACACAGAATGTTTTCCTAGGGAAGACCCTTTCTCTCTCCCCAGAAAATCCCAAAGAAAACAAATCCAAAGCAAGCCACTAGAAATCTTTCTGTTAACTTAAGCAAAATTTGTATCAAAATAGAAAGCAGAAATATCATCTAGCTGAGACTGGAGGGTTAATTACTGTAGGCTGGAAATACTCAAGTAGGAATTTTAAGAAAAACAAAGTTTAATATTGCTGCTCTTGGTGCAAGTGTTTTTTAATTACTGAAGTGTTAAAGGAACTTGGCATTCCTTTATCTACCAGGATTTTTGCTAACAGAATATGTGCCACAAAGATTTATGTGGCAAGTTGGGCACATCTCTCTTTTTTTTTTTTTTTTTTTTTTTTTTTAATGACTTTAGTATCAGGTTTACCACTCAACCTACTCAATTGTTTTGGCACATATATTCCCTTCAGGAAAGCAAACCAAGGAATCACCTGAGTGTGATGCACAGTTTATCATGCATGCCTGATTTTGGAAGTAGCTCCATGGTAGCTGAGCAGCCCACAGCCACAGCGAGAACAAAACTGCTCATAAGGGGAAGGTCTTTTGTTACTGTGCACTCTGGTAGAAAAATATCACTTTCTATAGCCTACTTCCTTATAGTTTAATCATGTGCTGATTTCTTATGGAACCATCTGTACTACTTAATGTGTAATGGAAATGGAAAATTAACTTATAATGTTTTGGATCTTTAAAAGTATTTGTTGTGCTCGATGCACTATTTGATCCGAATGGATCCTCAGAAAATTCAGTGTTTCTATGATTATGCAACATCCCTTTGCTTCTGAGAACAACCAGCCACCTTCAAAGCCATTTCTATTTTACAGAAATAAAAATGCCTAGGTTTTAAACATGCCTTTATGCAGTAGATCGTATAGGATAATAGGTAAATGTCTTGTGGGTGATGAAGTAAAGAAAATGCTCTTGTTAAGGAAGTATCGCTCAGAAACACTGAGACTGCCGGTCCATTATTTGAATAGACAGCAATAGAAATATGCTGGAGATGTCAACCTCTAATAAACATGTTTCAGAATATTTGAATTTTTTCTTTGATACGGGAAATAAATATCTTAGGCAAGACTCAATATTCTGAGGCGATGTGAAAGTTGCTAACAGTGCAGAACTTGCTGCCAGTTTGCTTAAGGAAGAAGAAAATGTCACTTCACTGCATCTCATAAGGCCATGACTTTTGGAAGTTAGTTTTAGTACTGCCACAAGTTAAATCTGTCAAAATCATGATGGCATCTTTCTGTACATACGCCAGTTTAGGGGAACCAGATTAAATTTCTTCTTTCATTTTATAGATGCAACATTCAGCCTGTCAGTAGAGGCAGTCCACTGAGGTGTCTGCCTTATGCTGCAGAGAGGAAGAATTTAGTTTTAGTTTCCAGCTTTTTGTTCAGATGGACACTGAGGTTTTGACAGTGTTTTCTAATGAGATATGGTAGCAAAAAAAACCAACAAACAGTAGCCATTATAGGTGTAGTTTGTGTGGTGGTAGTCTGAAAATCATCTTTTATTACTATTTTGGTCCTGCTGTAATATCTTGCTTGCATTAGGAGCTCCTGTTCTATTGGCAGGATGTGGGATGTAGGAATTCCATGGCTCTACATCAGCCATGCCTAAATCATGAAGGGCTGTATTTATTGCTGTATTTATTTTTTGTGCCTGTGTAAAGAACATTTGTAGATACTGGTGCTAACACAGAGTAATCTGCACACAGAGTCACATCTCAGCATGCCAGCTGTATTCCAGACAGAAAAAATAAAAAAGAACTTGTGTGGTGGGATTGCGAGTCTGCTTTTGAATTGTTGAGTGACACTTCATTTTATGAACTATTTACGAAGGAAACTATAAATGTTGGGCATTCATCTACAGCCCTGCCTCAGCCTGTTAAAAGCTATCAGAGGTGCACATATTCACTTGTCTAAATTGTTCAGTTTTGAAAAACAGCACATGTAGTCATGCCAAAAACAATCAGAAGAAAACTTACAAGAGAAGCAGTTCTGACAGGTAAACTCATTCCTGAGGTGCTTATCACTAGAGAGTTATAATACAAAACTTGATCTCTGGTCTTCATTTTGGAAATCTAGACCTTGCAGGTCTGGAATGCCACCTGAGAGATGCTGTGGAGTTTAAGTTCTGGGGTAAAAAAAAAAAACACAACAAACAAAACAAACAAACAAAAAACCATAAAATAAAAACAGAACAGTGTGCTTAAACCTGTGTAGGAGAAACACAAAAACATACATTGCAATCTTGTGTAGTTCTGCTTCTCTGACTGTAATAAAGTAGTGACTGAAATGAGGCATCCACTCATTAGCATTTTTTGGAGAATCATTTCCACATGATTCCGTTTCTAATGCAGGAGCAGCCTGTAATTTTGCAGCAAGCAGTGCAAACCTATTTCTGGCTCACTGGGCCAAAATTACTTTGACAATGAGTAGGATGCATATCTGGGCAGATACTCTAAAAAAAGGGAATTATTCAATCAGTAGCATTGAGTCACTTTACTGTGGCTGCATGTTTTAGTTTATTTTTGTCTGGATCTCTAGGGATGGTACTGCATTTGCTGAACTGGTGCTCAGTGACTAGGCTGACCTATATTCATTCTTGCAGTGGCTTGGGTGTTGAGTACCTGCAGCTTGGTCACTAATTTCAACAGATGAACTGTAGCTTTTCTTTAGTGAAAAACAAAACAAAACAAAACAAAACAAAAAACAAGCACAAAACCTTATATTTGACTATGCAGTTCTTATATTCAAGGTTCATTCTACAGACCAAGAACAGTTAAAGCACAAAACTGGGAACCATAGGATCTGGAATCACTTGCAGACTAAGCCTTTAGCTTGCTTTGTAGTGGACCCTCTTTAGTTTCATCAGCTGGTTTTATGCATCTACCTATGTGTTTCAGGGAGATGTCAGAGTATTTCAAGCTCTTGAAATCATCAGCCTCTTCTGCCACCTCATGCCATTGACACTAGAGGAACCCTGGAATAACAGGATCAGGTACTCAGGTCACTTCGTTTACCACCAGTTCTGTCCAGTGTTTCTGTGAATGAGCTTTCCTTTTTCCCTGTTGGAACTGAATCTGGCTCTCTGATATTCTAGTTTGTCTTTGTCCTTGCCATTATATCGGTTTTGCTTAAAGATTCATAATGCACAGGAGGAAAATACTGAGTCTCACCTCAGCTATATCTCAGGGGAAAAAATGAAAAATTAAATCATTGTAACTTAGTTGCCAACACTGTCGCTCCAAACATTTGTCAACAGACCTCAGTGTTACTTACTGCTGCAAGTTTAAGGTCAATTTGTGTCATAAAATGCAACTATGTGTTTACTGCCAGTAAATTTTGGCTTAATAACAATCATTATGTGATATACATTGTGGTTTAAACAGGTTAACATATAAATGCCGCTGTGGCTTATTGATCTCTTTTCATTAGAGAAGAAGTTTGGCAAGCAAAGGGAGGTTTATTACAGATATACTCAGTGTTTCTTTTAAGTAGTTCATAGGATAAAACAGAGAACTTGCTGAGGAAGTAATTATAAGTAAGACATTTTAATGAGGCTATGAATATGTATAGCTTCTTCAAACATTCACAAGTACAAAAATGTAAGTTCAACTTGTCATAGAATTAGTTCCCTAGTAGGACAAATGCATGGGCATGTCTCAATATCGACTTTGGAATTGTTAAACAGTTTAGCAATTGGTTTATAAAAACATAGGAGGCTTAAAGATTTGCACATTTCAGTACACTTGAAGAGCAGTTCCTGAATCTGAACAAAAGGAATAATTAGCAAATGTGTAGTAGGGAAGAAAACAACACAATTTATACTTCATGTGGCCAAAATGCTTGGATTTTGGGATGGGAATGGTAGTTGACTGAAAAAATAACTGGTTTCAAATCTTTGGTTTGATGTTATGTTGGTGTTGTGTTCTTAGACTTTTGTTTTGAGGGAGCAAGCAGATTGTCTATAAGAGACAGAAGAATCAGTATTTGATGTCCATCACTGACTTTTTCAACCTCACTGATTTCATGTTATTTTTATGAATAGGTTAGAAATATAATAGTAATTAGTGTGAAAGAAGTTTCTCTCTCACAACAGAAGCATGTTCTGTGGTTTAGTATATGTATTAATCTCTTTTGAAGACAATTAAATAGGTATTTTGTAACAACTGCATTTTTATGTGAAATCCATTGCAATTGTGCAAAATTGGAATTGGCCTCTTATAGGCATATAAAATTACAGATTAACAATTTCTCACATTATTGCCTGCTCTATCCTTGTCATTGTTTAGAATAGAAAAAATATTTCGCTGAAGGTTGAATAGAAGTTAAAGCATTTTTCAGTTGAAATTACACTTTATTCTGTCCACTACTTTTTTTTTTTTTTTTTTTTTTTTTTTTTTTTTTTTCCTGGATAAATACAGTTTTCTTACCCAATGTCAAAAGATTTTTTATTTTCTTTGTAACAGTAAAATAGCTGGTTAATACCAAAGAATTTTGAAACTTTGTTTTTTGCTGTTACATCCTCTGGAATTTCATCATTTTTCTTAAAATAAATCTAATTTTACTTTTATAAAAATACTTGGATAGATGGCAAGAAAATATTGTCTTTTTCACAGTGAGGGGTGAATGTCACAAGTGGTAGTATATGATTTCTGATTTATAATATGCTTTTGCCTACTCTAACAGATTGATCATCTAGTCTTTCCCAACATGTTTGCTACATCGAAACAAATGATTTGATGCCTTGATCACACACCTTTGACCTCAAATGCTTCCATCAAGAAAGAAAACAGATTTTCTGAGGCTCCTGAAAATAAATTGGTCATTTGTTCTTTGTATGTATAAGGAGATGCTTTCTCCTTATGCACACATGCACACACACACACAAATTTACATAAACAGCAAGGAAAGCATTATTATAAATGCTGTACATGAAAAATGTATTCCACAAAGTTCCCATTAACTTAAAATGAATCAGTATTTTGCCTGGAAAAAAATGTTAGAGTAACAGCAGTGCTAAAGATTAGAGCCTTTAATGACTTTCTCATTTTATATAGATGACATTAAAAGGCAATTTAAGCTATTATGCAACAGTTAAAATTGAAATTGCTGATTTTTTGTGAAAATACTGAGACAAATTCTCTGCATACGTGATAGAGAACTTCAATGTACTTATATGCACTTTAAAATAGAAAAAGACAGTCTTGTATTTGAAGCAGGATTTCTATCGTAGAAGGAAATTCAAAAGCACCTCCTAAAGAATGCTGCCTTTGACCTGATATCTGTAGATTGTTTTTTGAAATATTCACGTAACATCACTGTGATTCATTTTAGATTGAATACCTTTCTCTATAGTGGTATCACACAGTACTGCCAAAAGATGGATGTGTCTGCATACGTTAATATGTTCACTAATGAATGGAATTAAAAAATCACTTAATTCTTAGTTCAAGAGAGGAATTCTGATGTGACTGAAATTGAATTCAATTATTCTACTGACTGTGGTAGATCCAAGAATTGATTTAAATTTCAAGAATTTGTGTAACGACCAGAGGGGCAGATATAACCAAACTGACAGCAAGTGGCTAGAAGTTCATAGAAATGCATCAGATGGCATTTAAAAGACACTAATCAAAGGCAAGATCCTTAGCCTCCCTCTCAGCTCATACTTCACAGAAGTTACTTGCATGTTGCTTGCATTAAATTGGGAAGGCAGAAGAGTGTCACCCACCTGAGTCTTCCTGATTTTGCTTGTGACCAAAGTTCTGATAAAGATGCAGAATGTGTTGGTTTTATTAATGGTTTTGCGCTTCATTCAGTGCTAAAAAGTATTAATCATTTTCTGTGGAAATTTGAGTAATTTACTGCTTGAACGTCTCTGTAATTAGAAAAGTAATTATTTTCATGAGTTTTGCTATGTGGCAACTTCAGCATAAATTCAAGAAGGTAGAGAAGAAATTCCCTTCACTTTACTTTAAGTGTTTGTAAGGTAGTAATTGCCCTGACTAACTACATACTTCAACCCCCACCCACCCAGTATCTCTTGTAGCCTAAAATTCATCAAGAAGTTATTCATGGTTAAAATAATCACAAAAATGGTGTACATTTAAAAGGTCTAATTCTTAGTATTTTATGCAGAAATGCAGCTATTTTTGTTTTAGTCTTGCTTTGAAACACGTGTTTTGTTATTAAACATAATAAAGGGCTTGCCGAAAAAGTGATCACTTAGCCCACCCAGTGTAACAAGGTATAACCATACCCCAAAATAAAGTACGAAAGTATGTACCTTTAGCATAGGGAATGTTTTAATTAAACTGTTATTTATTTATTTCTTTATTTATTTTTAACACTGGGTGCTGAGTTCTAAACCTTCGGCTACCTCCCTTTGTGCTCCTTATACAGAGGTTTAACAAGGTTGTGATACATTGCATCTCCAAAACCATGCACTACATCATTTGCCCTGACTGGTAAATAGCTCTATAAATACAGGTTGGAGGTGCAGGAAGAGCCAAAAAGGAGGGTGGGAGCAAAGAATGCTTAGCCACAGGCAGAACTTAGTTCACACAAAGGTAAGTGACAGTTGTTATTCCTCTGATAATGCAGCTTCTGCCATGCTGTGCAAGTGGCAGCTCTGGGCAGCGTTTCACTTAATCTCTGTCTTGCCCTGGTCCATCTCCCTACCACAGGCAGGAAATTCCAGCCCTCAATGAATCCTTTTTGTACATCTCATCAGTTCTGTACTGTCTGAAGATCAGCTTTCTCAAAACTACCTTCCTGTGAGAAAACTAATGCTATTTTTTTTCCTTAAAAGAGAAAAAGGCAAAAAGAAGAAAATGTTTTCCTGTAGTCCCTGAATTCCATTAGGCTGAGGCTGTGATTACTAACAATACTACCAGCTGACCTCACCACATGCTGTCAAAATGCTTCCAGCTGATGTACCATTAGGTTATGATATTTTGGACAGAATCTTAATGCCATTTCCTGAGTTGAAAGGTTTTTTATCCTATCCTTTGTATAGCTAATTGTCTAGTTCTTTTACACTTTGATGTTTTCTGTAGCCACTGCTTCATTGCCACAATATCCTGATGAGTCAGTTGAAAGCTGTTCTTGGCAATGGGATTTAACACTTCACATAATTCATTTCCTTTTTACTTCATAGGCAAACCATGCAGGATTTTTCTGAAAACTTTTTTGTGTCATTTGGTTTACCCAACAAGATGTGGGAAGGAATAAAACCAAAACCCAACACCACAAGACAACCTGTGTAGATTTCAGGAGGAAAGATCTAAATGATTGATATCATACACTATAACTGGCATCTGACATGTTGTTCGATAATTCTTTGGCTAAGGGCTTGAGTAGATATGGAATTCTCCCCATATAACATTGGAAACTGTCTCAGAAATGTTCTCAGAAAGAGAAAGTGATTTTACTTACAAAAAAATCAATATCATGTTGTCACATATCTTTTAAGAAAAAAAATCTACCTTCTACCCCTGTCTAGCTTTAGATCATATCTTCATAACAGTCATAACTAGGATTAGAAACAACTGTATTTAAAACTGAGTCTTTATTACTTGTTCATTTACTTTTTTTTTTTTTTTTTTTTTTTTTGTCTTATTGGATTTGGACTCAGGGTTGATATGATGAGTTTCAATTTTATTTTATTTTATTTTTTTATTGTCAGTTTACATCCTCTTTTAGGGCATGAAACTTGAAATGGATTATTTTTTCTTCTTAGTCTGTGTAATGAATGAACTGTTGGATTTGAGATCTTTCAAAACCATCTTTCTTAAACATGCAGCATTTTTAGAGGTTGGACTAGGTGATCTTGGAGGTCTCTTCCAATCTAGATGCTTCTGACATTCTGTCAGTAATTTTTATAATACAGTTGTAGAGACAAAGTAAACACTGTTGATTTAACTTTACAAGCTTACCTTGATTTCTTCCTGAAAGTTCATAGGTGCCATGAGTTTCACAATGTACAAACAAACGAACAAATAAACAAAAATCAGAGAATCCTATGCATATAATTAACTTGCTACTTTGTGGTTATAGTCAAGGTCAATTTTTTTTACCTCTGTCAACTGATAATTATAGTCATTCCTTAAAGAACTTGGCCAAAAAAACCATACAACATCTGCAGTGAATTGCTTTCTTCAGAGACCAAATAATTGTGTTTTATGTACCTGGAAACTAAGGTATAGAATGGGATATTACTCACATCCAACTGAAAATATGTTTGGTCCAGGTGTGAGTATCTCTAGCTCCTTGTGTTTTCTAGCTCCCATCCTTTATCCAAAGTTTTACAGGCTCTATCTTGTCACTGAAAACAGTGTTGTTCTGTTATTACAGTTCCTATTTTTCCTACTTAGTATCAGGAATTATTGTGTTCTTTAGCTTGGCAGGAGACAAGAAGAAATACTTGATGCTTAACAGCTGTGCTTTGGAGGAGAGATGAGTTTGGGAAGGGAACAAAATGCCTTCTTTTCCTTCTCCTCAAAACAACCTGGCAGATGGGAAAGTGTTTATTATCAGTCACTGTAGTGGCCAGTCTGTTATTAAAATGAGTAATTAAAATGGTCATCCCACTGCAATGTCACAATGTGTTTGCACCTCACAGTGATGATGACTGCACCATGAGGCACACTAAGAGCTTTCTGTGAGCAAACATTGTAACAGTTATGAGGAAGAAAGTTCTAATAATTTTGTGCGTTTTACAAATCTGTATCGAGGGGTCTTTTCATCGAGTTTTTTTTTTTTTTTCTAGTGATTGCTCCTATTTTTTCTGTAATGTCTCTTGAAACTTTAGATGGAGAATCTTTTTAACCTCATGCATATTAGAAACAATTAGTTGAAAAATTCCTAATGTTCCATCTTCCTTTATCAAGGTTAATAGCAAGACTTCAAAGTTCAATCCATATTTCTATGTTCTGACCCTCATGAAACCTGTACTTTTGTCTCTTCATACACAGTTCTTTGCAGGGACAGTTAATGACAAAAATTGTATCCACAATACATTGCAGAGGTTATTTCAGTGTCTATAATATTGATTGATGTATGTGAGGGATAGTTTTGTGAACTCTAAAGAAATAAAAGCTTGAGGTTTTACAATTTGGGATAAAGAAAAATGGACAGTAGCTCTCTCTCCAATTCCATGAATCATGCACAAAAAAGACACATTGCACAAATTCATGGGAAAATGGATGTGTAAGAAGCTCTGGCTTAGAGTGATGGCTGCTTCAGAAATAATGTGTGAAAATATTCTGGATGAGGAAAGGAGCAGTCAAAAATCTGGAATTGTAATGAATAAATGAAGAAACTCAGCTGAAGACAAGTGTTTTGGATGGCTACCTCATGAAGAAGCTATCCTCATTAGCTTCAAGTATTGGTGCCAATAAAACACGACCATGGTAAGGATTATTTTTGGCAATAGCTAATCTAAAAAATTGGATTGTTTTTAGTAGACTGTTCTATGAGTTGCTGCAAAACATGGTTCTATCAATATACCTGTATACCTTCATTTACTTCAAATACCAATGATTATTAGGAAATATTAATCAAGTGTGTTTACACTTGATTACCATTCATTACCATGTTTGTAATGAAACTTCACCCCATTTTATAAAGCACCTTCCCTGTTTAGAATTCAAAAACTTCAAGCTAAATAATCTCCTCTTACAATATGGGGGGAGAAGCTTTGTGGAGGTGGAAGAAAACAACGTCACATATAACTTGACTTTCAGTAGAATTTGGTAGTCTTGCACAGCATTCCCATAAAAGAATTATAGAAACATTGTGGAACTAGTGTAGAGTGGGCAAACAAGCAGCCAAGATGTCATGCTGAGTGTAACTATCTGTTGATCACACACTGAAATATGAGTGAAGTTTCTCAAGGTCAGTATTACTTGTTGCTTTCATTAAGGATTTGGACGGTGGAATAGAGAATGAGCTTATTAAATTTTCATGCAAAAACAAGCAAGGGCAGGACACCTACAAGCACTTGGAAAGATTACAATGCAAAATGTTGATTGATTGGAGCAATAGCGTGTGGTAGACAGGATGTAAATCAGTCAGAGAAAGAGCGAAGTCCTCCCGCACATGAGAATAATCAACTATATGATACAAGATAGGGAATGCTAGGAAAGCCGTTCTACAGAAGAGAACCTTCAGCTTGTAGAGGTTAAAAAGCTAAGCCAGAGACAACAGGGACCTGGCACCTTGTCTTGTGATAAAAAGTATGAGGTTTAAACTGAATCAAGGAGGATCTTTGCTATACTGTAGAAAAAATGTCTCCAAAGACTAAGGACAGTTAAGCTCTAAAACAGGATGGTTGCCACTGGAGATTTTTTGATATCCACTGACAAATAAAGTACAGGAGTAGCTTAAAGGCTTATTAACTGTTCCTATTTTCTGTGGTTCTCAAGCTGGTATTTCTCTGTAAGTGCTGTTCATATCATTAAACATACTTTCTCCTGGATTGTTTATGTTTATGGTTATTTTACATATAACAAATGAAATTGCAGTGTATGCAGTAATATATGTGGAACAAATGTTTTGTTGTTATTTTAAAGATAACAGCCAACATGCTTTGACTAATTTGACATTTCAGATACTTCTGAAATTTCTTGGTATAAAGACAAAATGCTGGGAGAGGTAAAACTGGGTCATAATGTCTCTAGGTACTTGGCCTCATTGTTGTTGCACCTGAAGATGTTGTATACAATAGAGTATAACAGAGTACAGTCTATCTGTATGGAACCTATGAAACAGGTGAAGAAACAGGATAGATCCAGTTAGACATACTTTTTTTTTTTTTTTTTTTTTTTAAGTGAAATCTCTTTCTTTTCTTATTATTGGAACTGAAGGTTGCCTTCTGGCATGGACAGATGATGCTCAAGTGTTAACAATCTAGACACTGTCAAAAAAATTCTGGGTATCTGAGATATGATTTCTGAGAACTCTTGATGTTATTTGCAGGGATATTTTCAGTCTTCACTTTTGATAATCAACTTTAGATATTGGTTTTCTTGGTCTGATGATGTTTGCTTTGGTCCCAGTCCTGAAAAAGTTAAAGCATAAGTTTACTTGTTCACATACTGAGTGCAATGTGTAGAGTTAAAGTAATTTGCTCATTGTTTTCAATAAGAATAAAGCTGGGCATTGGAAGTGGTCCCATTTTCTTTGTGTATACATGTACATGAAATTAAGCATGCACACAAGTCAGCCAAAATTGTCTCTTGTGTTCATTATTGTGAAAGGAGAATGGAGAATGCTTGTACAGTTATTTTAACATCTTATTTCCAGGGTTTAGACAGTTGTGAAAAACATGGAGTAGCAGATCAATAAGTGCAGTTATACATAGGTATTACATTCACATGTAAAATTGATGGGACTTTTTTCTTTCAAAAGAAACACCATTTTTCTAGCTACCCTATTGCTTTTTACTTTGTTCTATTTGCTTCAGTTGCCAAATGGCTTAGCTACTGCTATAGGTTAAGAAAAAGGCATCCAGAGTCATTCCACATATGACTGTACGCACTAAACACTAATGTACTTTACACTATTAAGCAAACTTACCTAATAGGCTTACAACACAATATGGGGGTAGTGATATGTCCCACCTCTGGCCAATACAAGAAGAGGTTAATTAACTGCTCTGGGAATAGGAAAGAAGACCAACCTTTTCCTGTAAAAACTATGCGGTACTCATGTTCTAAAGGGAAGGCATTATTGTCTTGGTTAATTAGGAACAAGAAACAAAAGAAGGAAGCCAGTTAAATTTGTGTTTCCATGGGAATGGGCTGCAAAGTCTCTGTAACTAATGATGGAAGATGGAAATGTTGCCCTCTTTAGCTATAAAGTTTAAATTTGTCAAGAGATGTAATTTGGTCATAAAGAGTAATGGCCTGGGAAAAAAGGAGGAAAAAAAAAAAAAAAGGAGCTTATAATCAGATCTTAAAAAAGAAAATGTCTGCGTTTTCATTTGCCCCTGGAGTAAAGACCTGAGGTTGGTTGATTTTTTTTTTTTTTTCAGTGTTGTATCTTTCTCTTCAAACTACATTTGTGTGTAAGGAACACAACTGCTTTTCATCTCTGTAACTCAAAAGGTCCTTTTGACGAAGTACACAGTGTGTTTTACTGACATTGCTGGCATGTGTATTAATGCAGAACTATTTGAGGGATTTATGCAGTTGCTGGGCAGCTGAAGACAAGTGTTTTGGATGGCTACCTACTGCTGTACACTGAAATTCCTGTGCTGCTTCCTTTTGTTTTATTCCATTGAATAAATCCTTAATATATGTTTCAGTCTTCATACTTTGAATAAGAAGGAACAGCAGGATTAAATGCATCTTTCCATTACCACTCCCAGGTTATGTCAGAGTCTGGTGACATTATTATTAGGTCAATGAATTGACTGACCTATCAAGTTTTTATCTCAAAACCTTTGGTGGCCTATTCAAATTCAGCTGGGCAGATGGAGTCCTGCCCAGCTGTAGACATCCTGGTGGAACTGGTGGACTTGATGGAACAGTGTCAGCAAACGAGGGGAGATTGTATCTCAAGAGGCTCTACTATGTTTTGCAGGAGTGTCTGGATGTTGAGAACATGCTATTACAAAATACCTAGGAAGCTGCAGCTTAGTTCTTTAGATGGGGCTGGAGAGGAGAGATACAGAAGCCTTCCTGAAAGGCTAGTGGACTGAAGTCAGTGGACTGAAGTCAGAACATGGCTCTCCTGCACAATGGATTTATTTTAATGGTCAACTCTGATAGGCTGGTAAAGACTGTGGTCTGTTTGTCAATGACACATAGCAATCTTTGGTCTTCTGCAAGTTATATTCTGCACATTGTGCATAGCTCTTGAAAATACTCTCCTTTGGTCTGCAATAGACAATGTGAAAGTAAAGAAATTGAGTGAATTAGTAACAGGTGTTTTAGAAGGAATCTGCAAACATTTAAAAGGGTGGCAAAGAAACTTTCCTTGTCTCTCCTGACACCTGAGGTCCAATGGCTGCCTGCAGAGGAGTCATCATTATTAATAGGTCCCTTACAGAACTTTACTTTTTGGGAAGAATCTCAGATGTAATTTCTTTTCCTCTTGCTAATTAGTTTGTTTTTATGTAAAACTGGCAAAACATCCTAAGTGTGTGGGATGGGGAAAACAAATTAAGACTCATACATGTTTACAAACAGGCAAAATCAGATCTGATGATGAGAAAAGTATGATTCTGTTTATTAACAGTCCTACTTCCATTCTGTTAACTGGCCTGTTTTCTCAAGCTGTCATAGCTGAGATGAGGTCTTTAATGAAGGTTTCTCTTCTGGACCTGTTTAAAATATTTCTGTGTTTGAAGATAATATTTAGCGTAAGTGGTACAAAAAGAAAAATAGCTAACTGAGAGAAAGTTGCTTCAGATCCATAGCCTGTAAAGAAAAAAATAAAAACAGCTGGCTGACGTGAAGTGCAAAGAATCCAGTTGATGAATGAATGATTCAATTAATTGGGCAGTTTAGCATTAGTATCTGCCTTCAGTGAAAATATTATGTAGCAATCACTGTACAGAACTAGCAGATGGTAACTCTGGAGTAAGGTTGCCCAGAAAATAAGTCAGTTTTCTTAAACATGGTAAGGCTTTGACATTTCTTTGGTCCATTGGAATGAAAATGATATTTTCAAAACATGAATTTAAAGACCCGAGGGACTGTGTGAAAGTGTATTTGTAGTGTATGCAAGGGAAGAATTAGGTGTAGTACTAAGACAGGCAGTGTATCTCAATTGCTGTTGAAAGTTGTCCACTTTTATGAATTAACCATTAATTTTCTCATAGAGAAAATGATTTTATAGCCCATCTTCAGCCTAAAGAGAAAGCAGGTCAGAGTCTGGGTCTCCCTGGTGTGGGGGATTTACAAGCTGAAATGAACAAGTCTCTCTATTTTTGAAGAGAACACTAACTGGGGATCTAAAATCCTCCTAACAAAAATGTCCTATTACCCTGGCAGGAGTAAGCACTGCTATATTTTTGCACATTTCTAATAGTAAACATTGTTCTTAGCTGAATACTCAGGATTGATACTGGCACAGGAAAATGAGTTACAGGGCTGAGGTGTGTTATGGGTTTTCTCTGACAATTTATCCATCTGTTTTGGCTTTTCAAGGAGAAAATCTCCAAGGATCTGTTTGGCATTGGAAATTATTTTAGGATGTAATCTTACAGTTTTCAGTTGCTATTTTAGCAATTATTTTACATCACAAAATAATTCAAAATACTATTAAAATATTATATTAAAATTTGAATTACTGGAGTTTAATTAGACATTTAGAAATTGTACTTTTCTATCAGTAAAAGCTACCGAATATGATTTGTTTCCCTGGATTTTTAGATGTTTTATTTTTCTTCATTATTTAACATTCTGAGGAATATATTCTGCTTTCCCAGACTTTCAAAGCATTTCTGTGCTAGTTGTACTCTTAAAAACTAGTCTACCAGGTGTCTCTGATTTGTCCTTTGGAAATTCTTTACAGAGGGAAAGGGCTTTGAACGGTATTCATAGAAAATAGTACATGCTGAAAAATCCTGCTTTGAGAGCACAATGGTACTGAATCTTTCTTGAATTTACAGTTTGAATGAAAGCACAACTTTGACTTGTAAAAGGCTTTATTTATGAAATGCATTTCTCTGAGTTAAATATTATTTTGCAGTGTGCTGTATTCTCAGCCATTCAAGTTCAGAATAAAGTTTTTTACAGAAAAATTTCAAAAGGCACAAGAGACAATACATCTAATTTATTCTGAAATACAGTAGCATTTCAATACTTTCTTACCACTGAAGGAAAAAAAAAATCCAAGCCCAAATCAAGAACTCGTTATTTAGTCTGTATTTTCACAGTGTTGCATTTTGTATTTTTTGCATTTTTGTATTTTCACAGTGTTGCATTTTGTCTCCAAACATAACTCCAACATTAAAACAGTGATTGAAAGGGCAGCTAAAGTCTCACAAGTAATTTTAGGGAAGAAAAAAGGATATGTGATAGACAACCTGGCATGAGGACCTTGTACAGAGATGTAGAGCTATTTTGTTCACGTCTGAATTAAGAATGGGAGAGCGGCCATGAAAGGTCAATCTGGTCAATCAATCTAGCCCAGTATCCTGTCTCCAGTGGCCAAAAACATCTACCCAGGGAAGAGTCAAAGAACAAGGCAAATATGCTCCCCACAAGCATTCTCCTAGCATCCAGTCATTTGCTGCACTAGGACTACACGGGCCATCTGTAGTTTCTATTTATTCTGTAGTTACTCAGGAGATATCTCTTTTATGAACTTTGCTAACCTCTGGAAATTCTGTAAACTTTTCCACTCTACAGCATCTCATGGCCAGCAGGACCGTAGCTTTTGGAAGACCGTAGGTTTTGGAAGGGGGATGTTGCTTCAGGCTTCGTTGACTATCTTGTAGTTTTTCCTTCAAATCTAAGCAGGTTCATTACTTTTGTCTTAATTTTTATGGCTGCATTACAGCTTGCTGACACTTTTTTTTTTTTTTTTTTCCCCCCCCCTACAGAAACTGCTTTTTCTGCTAATACTGAATTAATTTCATTTAATTGTTTGTTTGTTTTTTTATGAGTTGAATTTTTATGATTTTATGGGATGACTTCATACAAATTCACATGATTTCTAGAGACAAAAGAAGTAGAAAGTGAGAACAAGGAAAATGTAAACATCCCAGGAACCTAAATTCTTAATAATGAATACCACAGGGGTTTTTTTGTTTTGTTTTGTTTCTTTGTTTGTTTGTTTTTTGGCACTCCACTTGCTAGGGCAGAATTTCTAACAAAATCATATCTCATAGTCATACAAAGTTCATCTGAGTGTCTGAGATTCATTTTCCCTTCACAGTTCCTTCCTATGATATTTTTATTTATATATATATATATATATTTTTTTTTTTTTACAGCAGGAGATGATCCAGCTCATAAAGAACGTGATTGCCTGTATAGAAAGACTGATTATATAGCTATTAAAATTTTTTGGAATTTGCATAATTTTGGGTATGCTGTGACTATATGGTTCACAGTAAAAAAAAAAAAATCATTTATATTTTTACAATAATCATATATGAGGACAGTGAGGAAATTTAAATGTAAATGTTAGGAATATCATTATGGGAGAACAGTGTTAATCTTATTTTTCAATTTGCAAGATATTATAAACATGTGTTTGAGCATCATTTTATAGGGGTGTATTTTATCATTAAGTAATAGTCTTTTTTCCTCCTTATCTGGAAAAAAAATCACTTTGAGCTCATCTTAACAAAGTTTTAATGTAACTTTTGTGACCTGAAATAATGTTGGGACTTTACTGAAGAGAATGCCCTCTTCCTTGCACTGTGATACCTTCTGGCAAGAGTAAACTTAGGCTTAAATACCAGAATCTTGAGTTGAGATATGTCCCACAAAATCTCATATTATTCAGTGAAGTGGGTCAAATTAAATACAACACAAAATTTACAGCCTCATAGTAAATCTTCTGGTGCAGAACTTTCCATGCAAAACTTTCCATGCAGTGCCCTAATGGTAGAAACTCATTCCTTTCAATTGTGCTGCATGGTAAATTGTAAGGTACATTTCCTTCAGACACTGTACATTCCTGCTACACTTAATCAGTTACCATGGTTAGTATGCCAGGAGTAAAACAACTCAGCCTTTCTGCTCTTGTCAGTTGCATCTTGCTCTTTGTATCAGGTGAGTGGCTCCTCTAGCACTTCATAATTTTATATAATTTAATATGAAAAAGAAAATTGGCACTACTGCCTCCTCTGCCACTGACAGTGTTTTTTAAAGGAAGAGGGATCACTTTTTCTTTGGATGTCTTACATTGGGTTGGAAATACAATGGTCTCATGATGAAAAATTTTGATACAGTCAAAACTCACTCTGCCTGCTGAATTATGCTCTGAAGCCATGGTATGTTAAGGTGATGTTGTCAGGGATTATGATGGATCATGCATAGTCCATCCTCTTGCAGCCAGCATAAAATCAATGGAATCTTAGTTTTCTCCATTCAGTCCCAAACAGGGAGAGGATTTAGGACGCACAGCTGTCTCAATATCCATTGGCAAAGAAGGCTTTACTCAGAATACTGTTTCCTATACGCAGTCCTTCACATTGGAGACACATAAGAGTAGAAACATAAGCATGCAATTTACATTGTAAGCATGCAATAAAAACACATTTCCTTGGAGTTCCAGGTACTCTCATTAGCCAGCCCTATTAACTTCAAAATGCCAGTCAAGCAGCTTGTTTTGTTAAGTCATCCAAACATATTCAACAAATTATTTTGGAAGGGAGAATTAGCTTATTGTTAGTGAAAACTGCAAACAGACTAAATGTAGGATAGTTAAAAATGTTTATAAATTCACTGTCTGTGGAGAAATCTAAGCTAAAAAAAATACAATAACCTATGAAGATGGTAAATGTTATTTGCACTGTTTGAACTGGCTGCTTGCTCCTTTGCCTCCAAGATCTTGGAGAAAGCATCCAAGCAAGATCTTGGAGGTGAGTCTAATTTGAATAATGTGTTTTATATTACAGTTCTGAAAAAGACCATACTTATATAAATTCAAATCTATCATGGTATGGCATTATGTGGTGCACAGTCACAAGGACAAAACACTGTCATGAGAAAGACAGATAAATACAACCCTATTGAATGAATAATATTTGTACCGAAATTAAATGACAAGTTTTTGACTTATTAGAACTTAATGTCCTCCACCACAAGGGAAAAATGAAGAAAGCCCAAAGAAGAATTGACACCAAAAACATCAAAAGGTTACAAAAGAGGAACAGAAAGAAGAATGTCTCTCAGTTGAGGTGGGAAAGAGAACTGCGACTGATGACCTTGCTTTCAACTCTCTGATTATGAGAATGCTTCCCTGCAGCAGTCTATGCCAATATTGGTGACTGTGCCATACTGAATAATAAATCTAGCTGACATTATAGGCAGTTGTTTTAGTTTACAGCTTTAACAGAATTGCAACATCAACAACAACAAAAATCTGTTGTATGATATTTTTTCTATCTATCTATTTGTCTATCTATCTATCTATTGCAACTGGGGGCTTCAGTTGCTGACTATCAATTCATTGTCCATGTTTGATTTATGGTCTGTGGAGGTAGGAAGGAAGGGTTCAGCTTTATTTCTTATGGGCAGTTGACAGTTTAACAAATGTCCCTGTGTCAGAAGTGATTAGTTTCTCTTCCCTGAAATCTGTGTGTCTTGAAGACAGAGACCCTGAGTACACTTCAGGATGCTTTGATTTTCTACTGAAAATTGTTCTTACTCCTTGGAACAATGTTATATGTTTATCTGTTTCCAGCTGAAATACTAAACTCTTATGAAAAATTTCCTGCATGCCTTAACAGCTGCTTTCTTCTAGTTAACCAAAAACCCAAGTCATTTATTTTTAGTTTATTTTTACATTTTGTTTGTTAGCTGTGCTTATCCACCATGAAACATTACTTGGGCATGTATTTAGTATTTACTCGTGAAATAAAGTTGCGATATTCATCTTGATTAAACTTAGGTGTCTAAAAGTTAGGATGTTAGCAATCTTGCCACCTAGGCAAACATTTTATATGGTAGGAGACAAGTGAACAGCTAAGTATGGTGAGAGGTGCCAGTCTTGTCCCTGTAGCTGTAGGAGATGTCTAAATACTTCTTAGACCGTTAAGCTTATATGAAGCTCGCTAAAGATATGTCAAAAAGATATGTTAAAAGTTGTTTGAAATGCAAAACTTTTAAAATGTCTAAAAACAAAATTAGAACATTAACAAAACTCAGTTAAGCATTTCATTTTTTATTTTCTATCTGTAAAAACACCTTGAAATTATCTAGGACTTTTTTCTCTAAAAGGTACAGCTGCACGGTCCATTATCAGGCAACATGAATTTATGGGAAAATGGTCATGGAAATCTAAATTGTAGAAGTTGTATCTGGCTATAATCAAAATGAAACTTAATTTTCTCTTTCAGAAGAATTTTGTCAATCTGGTTTTGCTTTGGTCTTTTGTGAATACTGCAGTTTAATTTCATCCTCTAGTCGTAGCTGCTGTTACTGCTGTGATTGCTCTATGTTCTCTTGGTGCTGTAGTAAATGATAAGGGAGATTGTAATGGACTGTCTGCTACATCAGATAAGCAGCAGACCCCAAATGTCAGGGAAAAATGTGTGCCAGGTCCTAGAAAGTACAAATATGAGAATGTCTCTAAGTGCTATGAATTGTTTTGTGTACGAAGTCACAGTGGGTGATTGCAGTGGTCCTAGCTGTAACTTGTTCTTTTCACAGACAAATGTCAAAACAAACTTAGGGAATGTAGAAGAACATTGCTCTGGCTTACTACTGTGCAAAATTTTTTTGCCCTTTTTGATCTGTGGATCTTTTGTTAAAAATCAGAATTGAATTCGAATGTCAGATTAGCGAGGCCACACAGTCATGACCTAAGAAATTTCATACCCATCATAGGATTTCAGTGTGTCTTGTCAGGAACAAAGTGTTGAGCCAGCATACAGAATTATTGAATTAATCTCCTTCTTAACTGTTATGGAACTATAAAGCACAGTGAACCTGTTCAAGTGAATCCAGACCTCAAGTTTTGACTGAGTAGCTCTTGATTCATTTGGAGTATTGTCAAACTAGACATAACGCTCAAGAAATTAAAGACTCTTAACAACATAATTATTCTGTAAAGGGAACCCAGCAAATTAACCCAGTTTAGTTTTGGTATGTGTATATATAAAAGTATGTTTTAAACACTTGGTTTCAAGTAGAAGTCTTCTATTCATTTTAAAACTAGAGCGAAGTTTACAGCCAAGTTATAAATCAGTGAGGAAACCAGATGGTACTATCATGGCTGCAGTTTTCATGCAATGAGAATCACATCACAACCACTGCACATCTTGATGTTTATTAAGGGTGAAAAACTGGGGCCGTTTTAAATGTGAATTTAAGTTTGATAAGCAAGGAAGCAACAAAAAATGCAGCTCCAAAATAATTTTGAAAGTTTTCCCATGTGCTATACAACAGATTGGTTGTATACCTTGTTGTTTACCTAAAAGTGGGACAAAATATGCCCAATCTGATTTTGATGCCTGTTTGAGAAGTCTCTAAAAGCCACAGAAAAGTAGGTAGTTCCCTTGGACTCAGTGGCACTATATATGTACTACTTGGTTTGTGTAGCTACCTATCTGCCTTTGCAGGAGCTGTACATCTCTGCATCTATTGGGGAGACATGAATGCTAGTAAATTCCTTGCAGACCAGAGTGGTAGACTGAATTTTGTAGGGAAAAAAGGGAAACCCCAGTCTGTAGCCCCTACTGCCTGATCCCTTGAGCATAATCAGAAGATGCTGAAAGTACTTGGCCAGCCCAGGTCAGTGTGAGGCAGAACAAGAGTTGTCATCTTATCCAGAAACACGGGTGCAGGAGGGGAATATCTGGCTTTCAGCACTTAGTGTGACAGATTACTGGTTAAACTCTCTGCAAAGTGGAAGGCACAGGTCCCAGTCTATGCTGCAAATAAGGGAACTGAATCACATTTTCTTGCAGCATCACCCCATGTCAGAATAAGCTGGGTGGAAGAGACAACCCCCCTAACTTCCTCTCTATGTGTCAGGTGTTTATAAGCAATGAATTATGTTGATGCATATTTCTATCCACTGGCCAGATAAAGAACCTAAAATCTAACATCCTGTCAGGTGCTAGCCTGAGTAGGCTACATGCCTATTTCACTCCTGAGCCCTTATGCTATGGGGCTAATCATTTACTTTTTCATTGGTAGAATGGGTTTGATTTTGTTCATCCATCAGTCTCCTAGTATAATTAGGTTTTTTAAACATGTAGGCACAATGCAAACATCTCAAACATTGTGAGTGAAACTTCAGACCTCTTCAAAAGTTCCCATTATACAGCTCCCGAGAATAGAGGACTGACTACAGAAAGGGGAGACATAAGGCAGAAGCAATGCTGGTGATTTCATGCCTTGGCTTGGAATTGCAGAAATTGCAGCTGGAAATCATGTTTTCTCAGTTGTGATCTTTATTCCCAGTCTGCAAGCTGACTCTCAGTTGTGATGTTTTTTTGAGCAATGGATGGTTTCCTTTTGAGAAGTGGAATGCCATCAGCTTTAGCCTCCTGGTGTTTACCAAATGATGCCTGTAAATAGCTATCAACCACAGGCTTGAAGCAAATAGGTAATAGAATTTTCTGACAGATTTAACAGTATTCCTTTGCACTTTAAATCTCAGGCACTACGACAAATCTATAATGAACCTGAATTGCTTAATGGTATATGAATGCAGCTGTTGCATTTTCTTCGAATATTACTTGTTACCATTTCTTACATCATGGTGCTTCAGGAGGAAGCCTACAATTTCAGTCACCTGACAGCATGTTGTAAAATATGAATTTGCCCTGTCCTGCATGTTTCATTCTTCCTCCTTCTAACATAATTTACAGCATGAAATGCTGTATTTAATATGTAAAGGAAAATTGACATTTTACCTTGAGTAGGTCTGTTGAAGTAGACTGTTCTCTGGTTCAGTCCAGCCATTAGTTCCAGTATCTTTAAGGGAAACTCATGAATGTTAACCTCTGATTCTAGAACTAAGCCTCCATTAATATAAAGTGTTCAAAATCCAAGTGAGAACTTGGTTTTGCAGCATGTTTAAGGATATGTATAGTATAATGATGGAAGCAGAAAGTTAGACACTCCTTAGGGGTTTCCTTACATAATGGTAAGCAGTGTCTTTTTCTATGAATGTGAACACATCACACACTGTATTTATTATGAGATTTTTTTTTTGGTCAATATTGCTAGCTTAATCTTTAAAATGCCAAAGATCCTTGAAGGCAATGTCTTGAGGATAAATTATGCTCGAATTTGAAGGCTCAGTTGTGGCCATCCTTCCTACTCTGCCCAGCTCTCTAATCTCCCTGTTTCCTTCAGCCTTCCAATAAGGTCTGCATGGACTGAGCCATGTGCCTGTGAACTCTTTGAATGATCACAGTTTTGATGGTTGTGGATTTTATGCAGATGTTTCTTGTGGAGAATACTGTGTCATTTGAAATACTTCATTTGTTATTTGTGATGTTCACCAAAATGATATTGTGTTCCTGTAAAATCAGTAAACATGAGATTCTGGTGCTTTAATAAAAAATAATAGTGTAAGCAATGTTGAATTTCATGGGCATAATTCAAGTACCCAGCTGCATAATGTGGCTATTTAATTAATATAATACATTCTTTTCTGTATGCTGCTGTATGATTAACCATCCCTGCTGAGACATCTACCGTAGGTACAATTGAAATGGATGAGCCTAATGAACAAGGATATTTGCATTTCATTAATATGTTGTATAATTTCACTCATAAAATTGTATGGAATTAATTTAGCATTATTTTCTGCAGATGATCATAACAATAACATTTTGTACTCATTATGAGAGAAGTTGATTCAAAACACAAGCAAAACCATTCAAGTTCTTCAACTCACAAAAGCTTCAGATTTCATGTGAAGCTCAGATTTTTATGCCTAAATTCTGATCAAGTATGGCCCTAACTTAATGCAGCTGAAGTGAAAGGCAAGATTCTTGTCAACGTTATTCTCTCATCTCTCTAATCTCTAATGACTTGCTAGGAGGTAAGGGGAATTCAATTCTCAAAGCAGCCATTAGGCTGATGGAAAAGCTCCCTGGAAGATTAATTATTTCTTGTGTGGAAAATGATCCAGACATGTGTTGGATATAAATGCAGAGTTAGCATAATTTTCAGTTCTGTTGCTTGCAATTATGCATGTGATGTGCTGAGGTATAGGATATAAATTCTGATTTCAGAAGCAGCCCTTAGGGACGAGGTCAGAAATAAGGAGGAGGAGGCTTGGGAGCAAACCAGCTTTGTATCTAGACTAGGCTACAAGTGGTTAGACTCTGCAGACAATTGTACACTTTTTAGCAGACTGAGAAAAGTATTAAAGCAGCAAAACAACTCACTGAATATTTCTCTCTTTCTCTAGTATGAGTGCATAAAGTTTTATTTTGTATTTTGGCAGAATGTTTACACCTGGTTTGATGAGTTGCCCACTAGTGAAACTCCTCTTGGAGGTCTCTTCCAACCTAGATGATTCTGTGATTCCTCCTTTGCTATCAGCTCCCCAGAAGTGGCTTTCACAGGCAAAGCCACAGTGCTGGCACTCAGGACTTACCTCTCAGTGTAGCCTCCTCCAGGTCTATGTCAGTTGCTCAGTTGGCTGCTTGCACCTCTGGACAGTGGGTAGAGCAAGCAGTGAACCTTGTGCAGCATATGCTCATGGGTGGCACCCCTTCAAAGTACATGCTGATTTTGCTGCAGGTTTACTTACAGGCTATGAGCACGTAGATGTGCACATTTCCCTGCAAGTAAACTTCTTGCTAGGACCAGCTATATGACAGCTTGCAGATCTGAGTGAGGACAAGGAAAGCAGCAGCAACAGAGCAACAGCATAGTGTGGAGAAGAGGACTGCCTCTTAACTTCACCTGTCAGCATATTTTCTAGTGAGAATGAGGGAAAAGCTAGGGATTACTCATCCTGACATTTTCCACTACTTCTGAAGAAAACCTCCCTGCCTTGCTGGAAAAGATTCTTTCATGGTGCTGTTTTGGGGGCACTATGATACGGTTAGGATTTGTCTGCACTGCAGAGGTAAAATACAGATAAATTTTATTCTCTAGCACATATGTATATGTTGCACCTAACTTGTTCTCCCCTCAAGCCAAAATTAAAGGGTACCAAAGCCTACACAGTGGGTTGACTTCTCTGTGGGAAATAGCCTATAGATAACTCCCCAGCTACTACCACTAGCACCTGTAACTTCATAACGTTTTCTAACTCAATTTAAACTAGCTTGTGTGCAGTTAACGTGAACAAGCACAACTCAAACTAATTCCACAGTGACGATTTATTATTAGACAGTAGTAGAAATTCTCCTATGCAATATAAAATATCTTTGTGTGAATAAGTGAAGGCAGTGTCTTTCAGAGTTTAAGACCAAATGAGACATTATCGTATTTTTCTGAGTTCCATGAGCTAATTCTTAAATCAAACTCCACATCCTTTGAATGAACTGGAACATAGATACATTTCAGACAGATGATCTTCATGTAAATTTTTATCTTACAGAAGGAAAAAGAAGCCAGAGAGACTGAAGGCTTTTAAGGGGAACAGAAATCATAAGGATGGCCTACTCTTACTTTCTATTATGCTTTCTAGTTGCCGTTCTTAACAAAAAATGACATTTATATTTTAAGAAGATAGCATAGCAAAATAATTTCTCAAAATACTTGAAATTGTTAAAGATTTTCTATGATATTTTTTCTTATTGAAGCAGAAGTATTACTTTTTCATGTTATTTTATCTATAGCTAGTAGTTATATGAGTGCTGGAAAAATGTAATCTTTTCCTTTTTTCTATAGCTGCTATGACTACTATGCCTAACCTCCAGAGTTGACTGAGAGGAAAGGCTTTGAAGTTGGAGTGGTTTCATGTTTTACATTTTTTGTTCCAAATATCTAAACTTAGTATTTATTCTGTCCTGAACAGAAAGTTCTAGCAGGTATAGATGATTGAAAGCAATAGCAGAGCAGTCCATTTCATAGATGTGCTAAGGCTTGTAAAATTTTCTGTCTGCATTTAGCTGTCAGTAAGATATAACAGTATTGACATGAGATCTCATTTTAACATGAATTTTGATCGACAGGGATGTTTGTTGTACTTAACTCATGTCATGTCTGTGTATAACAAGACTTTTGACTGACTCTTTCTATTATGTTGCTAGCATTGCACTGTATCTCAGAAGAATGCTTAAAAGACTACAAAGATTTGAAGAGCATTCAGGGGATACAAAATCTTGCATTTCAAAGGAGTCGCCACTTAAAAAAAAAAGTGTGAAGCAGAGGCAGTGCATGAAAGCACTTAATCTAAAGCAACTTCTCAGAGTCATCTGTAAGAGAACATACTCTGACTGTGGCTATGGTAGAGTAGCATGATTTTAAATGTTTTCTACCTTAACAGCTTTAGACACTTTGCTCTTTTAAAAAATTAATCTAAACTTATGCTTCCTAAATGTCAAAAGCCAAGAAGCAAATGTGTGGTAGGTGTTTCCCGTCCTGAGCTATATAACATGACTGGTACCATGAAACAACATCACTTGCTCCAGGATGTATGCTTGGTGACAAGGATCTGCACAAGCATCAGCAGTTTTGTGTCCTAATGGAATTCCTTTCCCCAGATAACAGAAGAGAGCTGAGTCATTTCTTCCACAATGTCCTGGCCTTTCTGGATAACATTTGCTCTTGCTTCCCCTCCCACAAGAAGTCAGTCATGACTGCCTCCTGTATTGCTGGCCTTTACATTCTGCCCATTGTCTTTTTAAAATGTGCTCATTTCCTCTGTGTAAACTGAATGAAGATCTTACTAATAGTGTTTGCCAGAGTTTTGGAGGGTATTCTCTTTGGCTAATGAACACATCCGCCAAACAACAGGGCAAAAACATCAACAAACCAAACACATTAGGGAGAGATTTCTTTTCTTGGATTTATTATTTTTTCCTGTTGCTTTGTTTATTTGATTTTCATTTATAACTGTTGCTTTAACTGAATTGAGGTATATGCTTTCTAGTTTATAAAGTTGGAATGACAGGAATGACAAACAAAGAAGGGATATGTACAGTATGAGACAAAAAAAAAAAAGAAAAGTGTCAGCTACCAAGGCTATATTTTACCTTTCTTGATTTCTCCAAACCTTTTAATAGTTGAAATTCAAGTTCTGGATTTCTAGTTTTTGGAAATGATGGTGGAAAGAAGCTCTTGTAGTAACCCATGCCCTTCATTAAGGTTTGCAGAATGTGCAGGAAATGTAACTGTACAGGTGATTCTTCCCAGTGAACTCATCCAGAAATAACATGAGCTAGTGGCTACAGTACTAATCCTAAATAGATGTAGCATGGATTCCTTTACTGATTTTACCACATAAGAATTATAGCGTGCAGTCTTGCACACATCACCTCTCTGTCTCATTTTCACTCTCAGGAAAATAGAGATTTTACTACCCTTTTCTCTGAAAACAGCAGATTGAAATACTTATAGAAGTTCCATAGTTATTGGCATTGACACACGGAGACACTGTTGCTGGTCTGTTAGCCTTAAATCTAACTCTCAAAGTTGCTTCACTTCTCTGAGGTTCTAAGACCACCTTCCCTCTGACATCCACAGAACATGGGATATCATGCAAGCTTGTCTTGCAGATTTGGGGAGAAACCATCTCAGCCCAATTATCAACACTTGAAAAGAGTATTGTTTGAATAGGTCCAATACTTAATGACTTTAATGGCTATAGTTTCTGAAGACAGCAGCCTCACTGGAAACTCTCAAACTTTTCCTAGATCTGAGTGATTCAGCCCACATGTGCTGATATGTGATGGAAGATGATGTGTCCAGGGGCTGCAGGAACCAGCTGACCCTGAAAGACGTCCTTGCAGGTGGGATGGGGCTGAGCAGTGGGGCTGTCTCTCCTGCCTTTTCAGTATTCTCCAAATCATTAAAAGAAGGAAAGAGGGAATGTGGAAAGTGGGATTTTTCAGGCATAGAGAGAGGATTTGAGACATGACAAACAAGAAATGAGGCCAGGAATGGGAGAGCAAGGAGGTAGGGAATTAAGAGTGAGAAGAGGTAGTAAGCAGCAGTTAGGCCAGGTAGCTACAAGAATAATTGGATGAGGTGGGGAAGATTTTGTCTCACAGAGGCATCAGTAACCACAGCAATGCTGCTGAAGACAAATTTGAGAAGCTAGTGGTAGATATGAGGTGAGAAAGTCAGACAGCGCAGAGGTAACAAATGCTAAATGTCTCTATGCAAATTTTCTGTTAAATCATACTTCCTAAGCCTTTTTTTTCCTTTTTCTTCCCAAACACCTAATTTAGTCTGTATTTCTCAGATCCAAAGACCACAGTAACCAATTACAGCATGCACATGGCAAAAGAGCATGCTTGACTATGCCACTGCTCCAAAAGAACCAACTCATTTAATAAAGTCACTCACATTATAAAGTATTTCTGTAGTCAGTGGCACAGAAATTCGTGGAATCCGTGTCTCAAAAGAAAGATTTCTATTAGCTGTACTTGTAGTTGTGATGAGAAAGTAGAAATCAATATCAGTGCAGTCATATTCAGAAGGTTCTGAAGTCTTCCAAAATCTCTCTGAGATGAAACTGAAATCACCACTTGCCCTCTTGTTTCATCTTTCTTTTCTTTTGTGATTCACTTTGGTGTTTTCAACTGGTGAGCATATATTTTACTTAACTGCAAACATCACCTACCCATTAACTATAGAACACAGCATATTTCTGCTTTCTAGCTAATGATGGCATTTGAACAACATATTATAGGATAATTATTTAGTTTGTTATCTAAATTATTTATGTAGAGTAGATAAGTAGCAAAACACATGGTTGTGCTTCCTGAGGAACTCTTGTGCCTGTTTTAATTGCTTCTCTTCATTTTTAATTAAATTTATTTTCTGGATTTTCATGGCAGTTATATATTCATCTTGTTCCCCTTCATCTAATTTTCTCTTAGCACAATAAAAATGCTTTTCTTTGAAGAAGTCATTAATGAGTCTAAAGCTTATTGCTTGTCACATGTCCAGTAATCACACAGTTTGCAATGTGTGTCTGTATTTTGCAGATGTTGCTGAAGATAAATTATCCATATGTTGGAAATCTTATTTTTAGAGATTGCAGTATCCCATCCATTGACTGTCAATACTTATTTTGCACATTCTTGTGTTTAAGATATCTCACAGCTTTATGTTTTTATATCTGACCCTTTTCCTAAATTTCATATAATCCTATCTCTATTTAAACTTTTACAAAACTGTTGGAGATTTTCAATTTACATATGCAGGACTCCTTTCTTTTCTGGAAGTTTGCATTTGATATGTTAACATCATTTTATATCTTATTAATGAATCTCCACTGCTACTAGCCAAAGAGGTTTGATAAGGCCTTTACAACTCTTCTTTTCAATAATTAGCATTTTTTTCCTAATGACTTTTAAGCAATAGCAATTGTCTGATAGATTATATCAGTGGTTCTACACATTACTAATTGCTATTTCCATTGTAGCTGTTACCAAAATGTCTTTTTCACTCATTGTGTAAATATTTGTGTAACACTACAAAAGGACAAAAATACAAGGAAAGGTGAGAACTGTGAGGGAGATAAGAACAAAGAAACACAAATCTGATACAGCCAAAGACAGAAAGCCAAGGAAATAATTCAGGAAGGTGCTATTTTGTCATAAGTGGCATTTTGATTAGACTGAGAAAGAGCTGTGAAGAGCAAAACCCAAGAGATGGGACTATTCAATTTGAATTTTCAGGGTGTGGGGAAGAGCTTTACAGAATGATTGTTTTTTAAGTGATGTATGAAATATTTTTCTCATACACTTGAGATTGGCACGGAAGCGAATATTTCACTCCCTCCCTCCCTCCCTTCCTCCTTTCCTTTCTTCTTTCCTTCTACTTGCTTCCCTCATTCTCTCCTTCCTTCTTTAATGCTTAAAGCTGATCTTGAATAGCTTGATTTTCTAACTTTAGTTAGAAATAATTGTCTCAAAAGTTGCTGTTTTCTGCTACTTCCCTACTGCCTTTTGTATTAGGTTAGTGGGTGCACTGATAGGTGCCATGAAGTTAAGTCATAAAGAATTTCCCCTGCTCTTGACTGAAATTCTGCAAAAGTGGGATCAACATGTCATGGCCATATATTTGTGCAGTAAACAGCTTTTCAAATAGCAAGTGATGTGATCCATCTTTGGTGTAAACCCATTACAACACAGGTGAGTTTGCCAAATCTTTTGGTTTTATATGTTTATATTTAAGTAATTTAAATATAGTAATTTAAGTAAGTAATTTATATTACTTACTGGTACATATTGCAGAGCGGCTTTCATATTGACATAATTTACTAAATGTAATTATACTAATTTGTATTTGACCATAACATATGTTTTATATCCTGCCTGACCTTTTTGAAAAACTGGTATAGAGGGAATTGTAAAAGAAATCAAGTACCCATTAACTACTGCTAGCTGAAAAATACTTCCTCTACATGTAAGAGTTTGGTTATATATGTTTAGGTTTTATGAGGATGATGTCTGTTTGCTGATCTAGAACTGCTGTTAAAAGCTTGTTCAGAGATGCTCTTTCTTCTCACAGTAGAATTTGTGAAGAGTGAAGTGGGCAGGGTAATTTATTTAAGAAGGACAAGAATCTGGAAACATTTAAGACCAGTAATTTTTAGGAGGTAATTTAAAGGAAAAAAGCAGTTATGTATATGGATGAGAAGACCAAAAGGAAACAAAAAGAATAAATGGCAGAAAAACAAGAGTTAAAAGAAATAATGGAGGTAAATGAAAAGTGAAATACAATGGATAGCAGAGCTTTCATTGAAAGGAGACGTTGCTATTGTTTGGGACCTTCTTCTAGCGTTGTATCATAGGAGGTTTACCTTAGTAATGGGGATAGGTAGGGGTACTTTATGAAATTTTGGTGTTTTGTGTACCCCATCAAAGTGGCTTGGTAATCTCTAGGAGTTTGATAGAAACAAAGAGAAATCAAACAGTGGCTTTTTGTGTTGTGTCACTGTAATGGAAATCCATGCAGCAAGTATCTTCATCAATAGAAGCCCTGCCACTGAAAGTAAATGAAGCAAAGAGGAAGCATAAATTTTATTATTATTAAATGTGCAAAATAAATGAAGAAAACCAAGCAATACCATTTACTATATTTTACAAGCATTCTAAAAAAGAAGATGCAAATATAATGTATCTGGGATAACACAGGTGAGAAGGTCAGCAGTCTGAGAAAAGCCCATGGACACAGCACTGCTGACAGGCAGGAATAAGAAGCAAGAGCTCTGAGAGGACAGAACCACAAATACTTTTATGTATTGTGTCTAAGGCATCAGTCTTAATGCTTTTTATTTTGATTTAAGTTTTTATCCTATTTATACATTATTGGTTTTGATTCTAATGATGTTTATTCAATTATAGTACCAATTCAAATATAGTACCAATATCAAGAAAAAAACAAAAAACAAACAAAAAACCTAGCTATTAATTTGAATTAAAAAAGCTTTCCTCTTTTCTTGAAATTCAAGAGAAAAAGTGATCTCCCAATCCTCATGCAATGTATATTTCAGGATATTCAGAGTTATCAAATTAAACTTCATGAGTGTCAGAGCAACAGCTCACAATCAGGCAAGGAAAGGCAGGAAACACTTGTATTTGAAAATAATAGAAGTGCTCTAACAATGCAGCTGTGCAGAAAGAAAGCTTCAGAAGCACAACTAAAGCAAATCAGTGCTGTATTTTGACAGGGAAAAACTATTATGAAAAGAGCTTGTGCAGAGGAGAAATTTATCTTTTTATTAGATCTCACTTCTAACTAAAGATAGATTCTAATCATAGATCTGAGCAATCTTGAATTACTCTGGTTCTAGAAATAAAAATCTAACATTTGGAATTCTGCCAAACTAAATGATGAATGCAAACGCTTATATTAATCTTTATTTCTCCACAATAGGAAAGAACCCTCAGGGAATAAAATAGTTTGTAAGTATGTAGAAGAAAGAAAGAAAGAATCTGTGTACACCCAACACTCACCTAAACTTAAAAGAAAGGAAGCATATTTTTTATGATTGAATTTCCAATAACAATTTTTACCTCCAGATTACATGTTATTTTTTAATTATTAATATTTATTATTATTTCAGATGTGAAACTTTTGATTATTAGAATTCATAAGATTACCTTCCTACACAATTAATATGCTATTAAATATGGGCTACCCAATATTCAATAAACACAAATTAACCAAGGTCTTCACCTTAAAGTTTTGCAAGAAGGCAGTGTCTTGCAATATGTTTTATACTGGAACACAATAATGTATCAGTAAAATAACATCACAGATTAAGGTTGGTTAAGGTTGGCAGGGACCACTGAAGGGCACCTGGTCCAACTCCCTGCTCAAGCAGGGCAATCCAGAGCAGGGTGCCCAGGCCCATCTCCAGGTGGCTTTTGAATATATCTCCAAGGAGGAGACTCCACAAACTTACCGTGCAACCTACATCAGTGCTCCATCACCTGTACAGCACGTAAGTGCTTCCTGATATTCAGAGGGAACCTCTTGTGTTCTGGTTTGTGCCCAACTCTTGTCCTGGCACTGGGCACCACTGAAAAGGTCCTGGCTCTGACATCTGTGTACCCTCCCTTCAGGCATTTAGACTCATTGATAAGATCCCCCTGAAACTCCTCCTCTCAAGACTGAACAGTCCCAACATAACCAAGCACCCAGCTTTATATATGCCTTTTTCTCCATCTTACAGCCTTGTGGTCTGGATGTGTTGCCAGGACATGTAATGTGTGTCAAGTCTCCCCCAGATAGAGAAAAACCTATAATTCAGATGACTTTTTTTTTTTTTTTTTTTTTTTTTTTTTCCCCAGGGGGAATATTAATGAACTATCCAGCTACCCTTCCTCCTTCTCTTCTATTCAGTCTGCACTTTATAAGGGAAAGCATGAGAAAGACTGAAGTATTAAGTTCTCTCAAAGACAATTTTAGGTGCCTGGTCTCTAGGGAGGATTTGGATGCTAAACAGATGGGGGTGTTTACCCACAGCCCTGATTTAGAAGCGTAATCTCTGGAAAGGATTGGGTTGATATTTTTTCTCTTGCTCTTTTCTTTCCCTGTTTGCTAGCAGTATGTCTTCCCCACACTCAGTATGCTGCTTGTTTGGCTTGTCCTTGTGAGGCATTGGTTTAGCTGCCTGGACACTGAATTCTGGCATTTTGCTTCTCAGTAAGGGACTGGGCACTGAAAACCTAAGTGCTACAGCCCCAGCAGAACTTCCTAGGCAGGGTTGTGAGACTGGCAGTGGAGCTCAAAGACCTTCAAGGTCAGTACAAAATGATCCTTCTCTAACACATCCTTCCTGCCCAGGGGTGGGGTCATGTGGAAGTATGAGCATCTGCCCTAATAGTGAGGTACCTGAGTCTTTTATGAGGTCTGGCTTGAACAATATTATCTAAAAATTTTTCTAGTGAACGTGAATCCTATCAACTCTTAGTCAAAGTAACACACTGTTAAACTATTTTCCTACTATTACCACCAAGGTGGTACTCAGTCAATAACACCCAAGGAGTATATTCAACTTGCTTTTTATATAATGCAATAATGACTGCAACTTGTCACAAGAAAATGGTCATTTATAAAGTGGACAGTTTATAGATCATTTGAACTGATCTATTATATCTTTGCCTATGATTTCTGTACTGCAATGTCCTCAGATCCATAAATGGAACACAAATCTATTGTGTGTGTGTGGAGGCAGTTGAAAGCAATTGACTTTAATTAGGCATTATGAAAAAAATCATAATTGTATGTTACAGGTGAGAATTTCCATTCTTGGATAAAAGCCTATTGTTGCCATCGTCTCAGCAATTAGGGTATAAAATGGTCCTTTGAGATATTGCTTCTATTAACTAGGCCTGAGAAGCAAAATCACAGTAAGCAGAGGCTAGAATAGCAGGGTATTAAGTATTGCTGTGAATGAGGATTTGAATTTTATTCCACATTAGCTTGACTTCCAAGGGAAATTAGGTTTATGGGATTGAATTGTCCCCATCCCACTATCTGCAAATCTGTCATTCTCTATCTGCTTCAGTACTGTTTGAACCTGCCATCCACTTTCAAGCAATCCTGACAGAGATGTAGTCAGTCTCAGCTATATTAAATTCCTTCAAGCTTCAGAAAACAAGCTGCTGAGAACAGGAGGAAGAGTTAAATGAGCATCCCACTGGTGGGGTCCCTACAGAGTGAGATCAGTTACGTTATTAGACATCAAAGAATCCCCAGGACAGTGGCATTATGAACACTCCAGTCACCACAAAGCTTAAAGCAGAACTTTATCAGACATTAAATGATGCAAGCGAATGCCCCAGAAAACCAGACTTAATTTCTACTCCCTTAAATTTATTTTTTTAGGTATCAAACTGTGACTTAAACTCTTTCTCTCCTTGATTAGTTGTTAATCCCATGGTATGTACCCATGCTCTTCTCTACATGCAGTGGTAGTACTGACCAGCAGATCGTCTTTAAAATATTTCTAAGGATCCATCAGAGAAACCACTTCTTTTAGAACTGTGTGAGAAATAAAAATAAAATGCAGTATATAAGTAGAATATCCTCAAAAACAACATTTAAAATGGAATTCCAATACTACAAAACACGCAAATAAACAAACCAAAACCCTTTCATGGCAATTTTCATAAAAAATCGCTGTTTTTAAAATGTGACCTAAACCGACAAAATCTAATTGATCTTGGGCTTCAACCTTACAGAATTTGAAAGATCTCAGGTATTCCTTCTAAATTCCTTCTAAATCTTTACAAATATATTTGTCTCTTGGACTGCTAGAAATGTGAGAGAATATTTACAAGGACTGTCCTATGTCAAGGTAAATGAACAGACATGGGACAAGATATTCTAGTAATAATAGATCTTTATTTTGTATTTCATCCTCCTATCTTTTCATTTTTTGCGATAAGTCTATATAGGAAAAGTGAGATTCTTCTTTCATTTATATAAGCTTATAATGAACAAAGAGCAGAGTGTTAATAGAGTCCTAAAATGTAAATTCTCCGTATTTCAGAAGCAGCACATTTCAATTCTCTATTTTCTTTTTTGATAGCTAAAGAGAAAAAATTGCTGGTTAAGGTAAATATTTATTTATTTATTTAATGTGCTTCAATGTATTTCCCAGTTCTACCTGCATGCTATAAATATCACAAATTTGCTAAAACAAATAGAAGATAACATATCTGGTGGCCAGGAAATCATTAAATGTAAGTGCTCCAGGTAGCTGCACTGGGGAAAGCATGGGGATCTGTCAAGTTTGTGACACAAGTTTTCAGGCAGAGCTCTGTGCAGCAGAATAAGATCTATGGAACTGGAGGTTTCAATACACATTTCCCATTCTTGCAGCTCTGCTTTTGCTTCTAGAATTGATGAATCTTGGATGAATTTATTTAAATGAAAACAACAGATGTTAAATTTTGCCCTTCACTGTTATGTTAAAGGAATCTTTACCCATGCCTTTGTGATGTTTTTTAAGCACTCATTACTGAGGTAAACTGGAGTGAGGTGGACACCAAATGTAGAATATGCAGAATATGTCTTTCTGCTGATTTGAATTCATTTCTGTGAGTACTGTGTAGCTTTTGACATAAAAGCCCTGCTCTGTTTTGAAGTTTGATTTCTATGTGCTCAGGTTCCCAAAGGGGATAGGCTGCAAAAGCCCAAGATACTGTGTTTACTGATGAATGCACTTTGGTAGCAAAGTGCAGACACTGAGGCTGACTGAATCATGGCATTGCATTACCAGGGGATGTCGGGCTTGCAAGCCTGTCACTTGAAAGGCAGTGCATAGAAATCTGGAAAGGTTTTCAAAAGGGTGAACTGTGACAGAAGTAATAGTACAGATCTGTGGAAGCTAAAGATAGGCTGTTTTTTATTTTATTTTATTTTATTTTATTTTATTTTATTTTATTTTATTTTATTTTATTTTATTTTATTTTATTATTTTATTTTATTTTTCTTTCAAGTTACTTTCTTCATCAGATATTTACTTCTTACCTCTAACTAAAAAGTAAAAGCTAATTATGACTGCAATATTGTATTTAGGGGAAACTCAGAAGTATTTGTATTCTGATTGTGCTTCATTAAATCATGGCTGAAACATTCTGCTTCTTACAGCTCAGACTAGGAATATTTCATTTTCTTCAGTTGTTTTTGTTCAGGATTCTTCATTTAATGATACCTGTTAAGCAGCAGTTTTTCTGTTCACTTTTTATTGCTATTCCTATGGTTACAGAGAATAACCTTTAGTTCAAAAAAGTATTAGGACTTGGCAGAACAGAGAGATAGGGGACAGTTTGATGTGGTGCCTGTCTTCTGAATAACTCTGTATGATAAATACATCTGTACTCAGACACATGGGTCCAGGAGAAATAATTTCATATTTTCTTTGAGTTATTTGCTTTCTTTTAAAACTTTTTGTGCCTTTTTTATTATTAATATACCACTTATTAAAAATATCCACAATCTAAAATTAGCTTTTTAAATTTGTATGGCTTCACCTAACCAAATCTCTTTGTAATCTCATATCAAGTGTAAAGAGAGGTTAGCAAATTTTCTCTTGAGAACATGGCACCTGTATTGAAGGAAGTTTAACTTACCAGTGTTGATTCCCTTTGCTTAAAATCAGAAACATGTCTACCTTATCAAATTTTAAAAAAACAGTCAAGGCAGACAAACATAGGACATTTAGAGTATGTTAATCTGTCAAGACACAAAAGAGTTATTGTATTTTTAAATAACAGATTTATTTTTTCACATTTATCTCCCTCTACTGTTATTGTAAATAAATTGTGTTCTTACTTTCATCGTCCTTTTACAACTCTAGATCTTGGATCTTTACAACTTTAGATCTTTACAACTTTAGAACTTGCTTGGATTCAGCCTCCTGTAAGAACAGTTTAGAATTAGCCTCTTTTCATATACTTTTATAATAATCATCAATAACCAGAAACTTTACACAAAGGCTCACCAAAATTAGCAGCATTTGCATCTAACTTTATGCAAGTCTTTCACTTTTCTGCCTGATGAAAAATATTCAATTTCTTTGTCAAGATTTATGGTTAACATAAACAAAATATACCATGTTCCCCGTTGATCTACTGGTTGGTGTTGCTCTCTGAATAATTCCTTCTAGTGACAATAGTAATCTATTACACTCACAGCGTCATATCTTCATATGAATATATTCATCCTGAATACTGTTCATCACCTAAGCAAATCACAATATCCACAGCTTTGTGGTAAGAATTGGTGTATTTGGCAAGAACAGGGCTCACGTGAGATGCAATGGGAAAATGCTTTTTATCAAATCATTTGTTTTGCTGACTACTGCAAACAAAAGCAGAATGGCAACTTAGAGAAGTGATTATTTTTCACTGTTATAATGTTTTTTTTTTTTTTTTTTTTTTTTTTTTCCCCTGTAATTTAACATCAGTTCTTATTCCCAGTGGTGTAGTACTAATGGACTTATTTAATTTACCTTGCTCCATGTTTTACCGTTGATGTTTTGTCCTGGCTATGTGTTAGCACATACTTCATTAGGATGTTTTTTTGTTTGTTTGTTTGTTTTTTGTCCCATTCTGGAAATAGAAAGCAGAAAACTATTTTAGAACATGGGTTTAAATGCTGATTTCCCAAAATGCAAATCACATCAATTAATCTTTCATTCTTTGCTCTTATATCAGTCTTTGATATAAGCCCAAGACCTCAGCCCAAGCTATCCTGAAGGGATCTAGATAGAGAGTCCAGATGCTCTGTTTCTACATCTATACTGCAGTCAGTCCTATTTCACTTAAACTAGAAAAATTTGATCCCCACTCTTTGTTTTCTGACAAATTATTATAAATATACCTACCACTTGCATTGAACTGTTTAACTGTACTATTTGTTTAGATCCCACCATGATAGGATCATATCAAAAACTATAAACTGAAAAATCTATCTGAGAAACAGGACAGACCAGCTTGTGCTGAGCTACTGCTATCCACTGAACAAGCTAGCATAAAGGTGGGTGGTGTATAGCTATTCTATGCAGCAGTGTTCACTTTGTCTTCAAACGCTTAGTAACAGGCTTATGAAATAAATATTAGGAACTTGATTCTTTTTCTAAGATAAAAAATAGATTCTACTGCAGTATAGACATACTGACAATCATGTTTGAATCATCCAGCGTTCCACTTCTGTAATACCATGTCTTTGCCAACTGTGGAGTTAATAAAAAAAAGTAAGGAAGGGCCAATTTTGTGGATTGTTAAAGCAAAAGTGATCGTTTACTCACTTGTTTGCACAGCGGCTGGTTTGTCTATGCAGTTATGGCAATCCTGTGGGAAAATTTTAGTAAGAAATTTTCCTGTTGTTTGAGAACTGATCAAAGCTTTACATGTTCCTGGCTTACTTAATGAACAATGGACCGATGGAAGTATGTAGATAGGGGCTCTGAATATTGTTGTGTTGTGGTGAAAACATAGAGGAAGCAGAGCAAGACAAAAATATCCTACAATCCTAGAGGGATATTGAATGCAATTATGTATAGTGCATTAAATCATTGTCTTATAACTTGCTCTTCAAGGGAAAGAAATGTTAAAGGAAAGTACATAGGGAAGGCTCATCGAGCCCGAAAAGACATTGCAGGGTTTCTTGGGTCTTTCAATTATTTTCAGTGGAAAACACATTTCATTTTATATACTGTTGAGGATTACAGTAGATAGAGTATCAATCTACTGCCTGAAAGGAGTTACACTTCAGAGCAAGTTCCTGGCTTGGAGTTTGCACCGTGGCTCCCTGGGGCTGATTATCAGAAATGTACGTATGAAGTTTCCACTGAATTATTTTTTAAGAAATGGAGGTACTGAAGCCCTTATGGGAATGTGCTTTGTGCAGGAGATGTGAGAATGGTTGGAGCTGCGTGCATCTCCATGCTCTGGGAGATTGTTGTGCTCAGCAAGGACAGGGGAAGGCTTTTTGTGCACCTCTTGTTGCAAACTCCACAGAAATGTATTGTGGAATCCAGCCTTAGCTGTACTATTTTACCAAAACTACGTTCAGCTCAGCCTTCTCTCAAATCAAAACAATGGCTTGCTCAGGAAAATAAGGGAAGGGTGTTGTGCTTTGGCACAACTCCAGACAATCTGCCTTAAAGATGATATAATAGGAAACTCAGTGGTCCAGTCCAAAACACCTAACCTGCTTTGTGCTTGGGATCATTAATCAGCCTCTAAAGTTCAGTGTTTTCACATCTCTCACATTTTAGGTATAAGCTTTATCTCCAGGAAATAACACTAGATACCATTCTTCTCCCATTTCCTCCAGACCCAAAATTATAAAGTTTGAACTGAGGAAAACAAAAGGGAGGAGAATTCATAACCCCTGAAGTATGAAATGAATTTGGAAAGTGATGACTTTATTTTTCTGTTTCAAACTGAGTCTATTTTCAGTCCCACCTGGATATGCTGAGAAAGCTGAGGTTAGTAAACCAAGTGCTGAGTAGCCAAGGGCAAATGAATATGCCAGCTTTTATCCATCTCTACCTGCTATTCCTCTTTTGACTGCAATTTCCAAACTTTTCATACAGTAACTTCCTGGGCAGTTCTCCTTAGTGCTAGAGGTCCTTGTAGAGCAGATATATATTATCCATAAGCTTTCTATTACGGGCTTCATGCAACAATATAAACAGGTGAGCTGCCTGTATGGAGCACTTCAGAACATCATTATCACTGATGTTTCATTCTTTCCTTGTGCCCTTGGTCTACTTGAATATGTCTGCTTTCTTTCAGCTCAAACTGCAAGGTTCTTTGGGGCAGAAGCCATCTTTTCATTCTGTGTTTGTGCTCACAGAAGCTTTGTGGTACTGCACATAAATGAAGGAAGATCAGGTGTGCTATTTCAGGCTGTGAATCCTGTTGAATTTGAACAGCACAAAATTTACAACATTATAGTATTGTAACAAGTGCTTCTAGATGAGAAGGAAGTACATGTCATGTTTTTCATGTCAAGTGCTAGCTGTGTTTAGAGAGGGAAGAAATGATATTGAAGAAGAAGATAAATACCTCCTGTAATAAAGACTGCAGTGTTCCCAGTAACTGTACTGTAACAACACTTGCAAGCCCATGCTGTCATCCAAGGTCATTTTCTGCAAGCCCACACTGGAACAGGTGGATGTGGCCTGGAGGAGGCTGCGGCCCATGGAGAGCCCTTGCAGTAGTAGGCCCCGGGCCAGAGCTGCCATCCCTGGGGGACCCGTGCTGGAGCAGTTTGCTCCTGGGGGATGGACTCTGTGGTATGGAGCCGTGTGGGAGCAGTTCTTGAAGAGTTGCTGCCTGCAGGATCAGTTCAGGAAGGATGGCATCCTATGGGAGGGACCCCACGTGGAGCAGGGGCAGAGAGTGACTGTGAAGGAGTGGTGGAGATGAAGCATCAGGGACTGACCACAGCCCCCATTCCCCATTCTTCTGTGCCACTCAGGGGGAGGAATTAAAAGAAAGTCAATGAGGAGAAGGTGTTATAAGTTTGCTTTTAGTTTTTCACTACTCTAGCCTGTTCATAATAGGTAATAAATTTAATTAATCTCCCTAAGCTGAATCTGTTTTGACCATGACAGTAATTGTTGAGTGATCTCCCTGTCCTTATCTTAGCCCTTGAGCTCTTTGTCATCATATTTTCTTTTCTTCCTTTGAGGAAGGGGAATGAGAGGGTGGGTGTAGTGGTGTTTAGATGCTATCAGGGTGAAACCACTGCAAGAGCAAAAGTTTCTTTGTGTTATCAATATTTTATTTAAAATTATGATTCCCATAAATATTCTGGGGGCAAGAGAAAGGGAAGTGTACATAATAGGGATGTTGCTATATGTAAAACTCAAATTCTTTCTAAAAACCCTTTTAACCTGCATAAATTGAAAGAAAAAGCTTGAAAACATGATTTGGATAGGGGAAAAACATCAGTTCTTATTTGCTTTCTGTGTTGTATCACTTGGGTTGATAATCAACCTCATGAAGCCCGATGGAGGGAGGCATAGCATCAGCAAGTTTGTTTGGCATCAGCAAACTTGAATCCCTGTGTCTGTGCAGACATTCTGTAAATCGTAACAAATAATTCATTTTTGAAAATATCATTCATGTATTGCACTATCCTGTTTAACACAAGCATTTTTATTATTTCTTCAGTTCATCTGGTGCTTATTACTCTAATGCTTTTTCTTATTATTTCACTCTCAAGTGGTGTCTAGGTGTGTATTTCAATGAACATATGTGTGTGGTGGCATTGCCTTCACGGAAAATGGCAAAGAGTATATCATGTCTGAATTATCTTTTTTTGTGTTGCTAGGTTGAAGGTAGCAAGTTCTGGTCCTTGTTTGTGAAAAGGGCTTATGTTGCCCAGACTATGCTAATAAATTCAGTGCATTTGCAAAGAGCTTCTGTCATTGGTAACATATATGCATATTAAAGTTCTCTGAGCACTAGAAGTATGTATTACATAGACATATGGACAATAGTTGTCCTGTTGGAAGACATACAAATTCACATAATCAAAGACTGGTTGTGGAGGAATGGTTAAGTGAAGTAGGTCATGTGAATGTTGAGCAGCTAGGAGGCCGCAAGTTAACAAAGTATCGAACACAGCTCAAATGAGCCTGAGAAAGTACGTAAATAAGCCTGAGAAAATACGTGAATGCGGCCTGGGAAGGAATGTAAGTTCTGGGAGGTTTTAGGGAGGTTTCAGGTACAAGGACATGATATCTGTTGGTATGCTGGGAAAGTACTAACTGTGTTACTTTGGTGGGAAACTAGCTGATAGAATAGAGAAATGCACTAACCAATCATGAGCTTAGCTTTTGCAATATGTATGAGCTAATTATATTGAATTAGATAAAAGACGACTGAGCTATCCAATAAATCGAAGTTCACTGATCACTCATATTGAGCGTCTGTGTCTTCCTTCCGTCGACAACAAATGTCCTCGCGACAAATGGCGCCCGAACAGGGACCCCGCTGGCGGTGAACCTGCGAGCCACGGTTGGACGGAATACAAGGACCGGTCCTGCAACGCAGCTCAGGAGGTGAAAAGGATTAAAAATTGTTGAATCTCCGCACCCGAGACCTGAAAGGTGAAAGGGACGAAAACTTGAAATCCCCGCACCTGCAGCTCGGAAAGAGAGTCCTCGCACCCGGGATGAGCCCATAGAGGGTCCCGCCGGAAAGCGCCGCCGAGGTCTTTGCAAAGGCTGCAACGGTACCGACGTATATAAAGGTATGGAGAGACAAGCGGCGTATGATTTGCTCAAATGCTTTTTAGAAAAGCGGAGCATGCAGCTTATAGACTGCAAAAAGGATTTACCAGGATTATTAGCATATGGGGTAGCTAAGGGTTGTTTTATCAGTCCTGATACAGTTTTTGAACAAACAGAGTGGCGTAAATTTGGGGACAAATTGTTTGATGAAAATAAGACTGCTAAAAAATTATTGAAGCCTTGGAGAGCAGTCACTAACGCCTTAGTTATACATCAGGCTGAGCAGAGAGTTGCTGCTACCGCTACAGAGCGACTGGGATTGCCGGGAAGTGCTGGAGCTGGGGATTGCCCACTGCCGCCTTCAGTGAGAACGATAACGCTGCCTCAGGGGGCCACGGGGCAATGGGAGCCTCCCCCCCCTCAGTCACCGCCACGAGCAGCGCTGCACTCGGAGTTCCGCGGAATCGAACGGCAGCCGACCCTCACCGTGTGGCGAGTCGGCACAGAGCAGAGGGACGGACATCAGGACCCTGCAGCCTGTCTGACGTAACCATGGAAGCAGCGGCAGCTGTGCTGCTTCTCTCTGGCATTCTTTTTATAAGAGGTTTACCTTGCAATGCAAAAGGGATACTAACTGGAGTGTTAATAATTGTATGTGTTATTCTTAAATGTCCAGGTATTTTGTGTTGAAAGTATTTGTGTAAGGGTAAAGTTTTAAAACAAAGTGTTGCAAGTCACTTCAGGAGGAACACAATGAGAGACAATACTTGTTTGTTTGGTTATGATTCTAAATTATATTGGCCGCACATATTGTTTGCTTATCATTCTAAATTATATTCTTGTGGTATGATTGAGGTTGTGGTATGATTGAGAGTGAGATGTGCAAGAGGCCTCTGAGTGTACAATTGTGCTCTGAGTGTGCAAGTGTGCTCTGGGTGTGAGTGTGCTGTGTACTGTGTTAGTGAGAGCTCATTTATTGCCATAGTACAGGCTGAAATCATAGGACATTACTGTGGATGGAACAACACCGGGAACATTAGTGTACCATTTGGGGCGTATGGAATAGGTGACACCAATTCGATCTGGTTTCAAAGTCAGGCCAAAGCTTTGCCACCTGGCATGTTTTTAATCTGTGGGGACCGTGCATGGCAAGGAATACCAGCTAGTGCTTTTGGGGGTCCGTGTTACCTAGGACGACTTACACTTTTCGCTCCAGATTTGCACTCGTGGCAGAACTCGACAGGGAGCAGAAGAATTAAACGAGAATTAAAAACTTTGGGTTCTGACTGTAATGATGGTGTAGAATTGTGGGGTCCAGCAGAAAGATTCTTTGCTTCTTTGGTACCTGGTGTGGGAACTGCACATGCTTTGACTAACATTAATAAGCTTGCTTGTTGGGCTGTTAAACAATCAAATGTAACAACACAAGTTCTTTCTGAAATGTCGCAAGATATGGAGAGCATAAGACATGCTGTGTTACAAAATAGGGCCGCTATTGATTTCTTGTTATTAGCTCAAGGACATGGGTGTGAAGATGTAGAAGGAATGTGTTGCTTTAATCTCTCTGATCATGGGCAATCAATTCACAATCAATTGAAATGGTTAAGGGATCATACACAAAAAATTACGATACAGAATAATTGGTTTGATGATTGGCTTAAATCTGTCTTGGGAGATGTAGGGGGATGGGTTTTTAACTTAATCAAAGAGGGACTTCACCTTTTGCTTATAATTGTATTGATTATAATTGCTGCGCGGGTAGTCTTTAGCTGCTTATCTAGGAAACTAGAACAACTCACAGAGAAGGTGTTTGTAGCCCAAAATAAAAACGGGGGAATTGTGGAGGAATGGTTAAGTGAAGTAGGTCATGTGAATGTTGAGCAGCTAGGAGGCCGCAAGTTAACAAAGTATCGAACACAGCTCAAATGAGCCTGAGAAAGTACGTAAATAAGCCTGAGAAAATACGTGAATGCGGCCTGGGAAGGAATGTAAGTTCTGGGAGGTTTTAGGGAGGTTTCAGGTACAAGGACATGATATCTGTTGGTATGCTGGGAAAGTACTAACTGTGTTACTTTGGTGGGAAACTAGCTGATAGAATAGAGAAATGCACTAACCAATCATGAGCTTAGCTTTTGCAATATGTATGAGCTAATTATATTGAATTAGATAAAAGATGACTGAGCTATCCAATAAATCGAAGTTCACTGATCACTCATATTGAGCGTCTGTGTCTTCCTTCCGTCGACAACAAATGTCCTCGCGACAACTGGTAATTCCACAGAGGATTTTTTTTTTCAATGGTATATCTTGCTTAACTATTGAAATGCAAAATATTAAAATAAGACTAAAAATGATATCTCATTCTCTTATTTTTTGAAAATGGTGATATTATTTTTTTTTGTCCCTTCAAGAACAAAATCTTGCTTGGAAAGCTTTTGAAATGCAGAAATCCAGTGTATAATAATATGGCTTATTAAAATAGGGCTTATAATAGTAATGTCTGGAACTACAGACATTTTTAATAAACTCAATTCACAGTGAAACAAATTGTTAATAGTACGCCTGTGTGCTGTGTGAGAAGATGGAAGGTTAGTTTTCAGTCATGACTAATCATGAAAGGATGCTATGATCAAAAGAATTATTTTTGGTGCTGGAACCAGATGGTTTCTCTGATAAACTCTGCCATGGACTTTCAAAAAAATCTGTGAACCTTTTAATCTCATAATTGGAAAATACCTGTTGGGTGGCTCACTTCAGTAGATAGCTTTAGAATGTATCAAACCTACTTCGTAAAGTGCTCATTATTATAATATTTGAGCGCAAGAACATCACTATTATCAGATTTTGATTGATCTTCTGTTATCTTTACAAGTAAGTCTCCTTGTAAATATCTTATCATTTTACAGATGCTACTGACTCAGCCTGATTGACCTGCCTAAATAGTATCCAAGCTGTACTTTTGACATTAAACTTTTGTGGTTACATATGCATGTCAGGCAGTGGTCTTTCATGTCAGAAGTGCTGGAAATGTTGTGCAGGTGAAGTAAAATAGATCAACTCCTGAGCAAAAAAGCCAGTGCATGTGAATTCCTCCTTTACATATAACATAAAATTGTTGCATAAATACCTTTCTTTGTTCTAGAGGCACTGGCAAATGTCTGAAACCAGTTGGGCTGTATACAGTGTGTAAAAGTAAACAATGCTGTGCACAGGGAAAAGACTTGTCAGATTTGCATTGTTGTCATAGAAAGGTTATGCCATTTGTTCCCTTCAGATTTTATGGCTTTTACCTCACTAGATGTACTCCAGAGGTATTTCCTGTGGTTTTCTGGGAGCTGTGCATTACATTTTGGTTTTGATTGTCATACCTTCCATGTCTTTTGTTGCTCTGTCAGTAACAAAAATAGTCTCAACAACCTCCATGCCAGCTCTCCGTGTCAGGATTTGAGGAGATCACTTTCTGGGAGTAAAATTTGTCTCATAACAGTCTCCACATTTTAATGTTTATTTGCTTTTACTGTGGGAAGAGTGTGAATTTTATTGTTTTTCCTCTCCCTTCATTGTTAATAATTAGTGATGGCACAAGACAAGATGGCATAATCCCAACAGGAAAGATACGCTTTTTTAGAGAGAGGATGATTATGTCAGTAGTAATCAAAACACATAGTAGGTTTTTGGCATTTAAAGGAAACTTCTGTTTTCAGAGTACTAAAAATAACATCACATTATTAATTGTGAATGATTGTATCTGATGAAAGCAGTTCTATTTTTCTCATCTACAAATAGTTTGTGAACTGATCAATTTTCTTCTGAAATTTTTGGAACTAAGTTCTTGTCTGATAGAACGGATGAGCAATCTTCAGCCTGTACTCACCCAAGCCTTGTTTGGCTTGCTTGTGAATTGATTGTGGAACCCAGGTAGTTACTTAAATCCCACAACCTCTTTTTCTGTTTTCTCTATTGTCATCAGATATGTTTAAAGCAAACAAACAAACAAACAAAAGAAATGGGTAAGAGTGAATAGTGAGGAATGAACAACACAGTCTCCTTCCTGCATAGATGAGTAAGAGCTCCTGAACAGCCTAAGCATGGTGCCATATGAGCAATTCAGAACCTGAATAGTAAATTGGAAAAACAGTGTTTGCAGTAATTAACCACACTGAGTATCATAACTCACACAGTTGGCCTATTTGGCAATTTGTTTCCTACTGCAACAAGTGGTAATACCTACAGAAGAATCAAATTTTAAATTCTACTTTTAATTTTGTTACAGTAATAGATAACATATTTAACACACTCATAAGATGGCAGTTGATCAAGTTAATGAATTTTTAGCAGTCACAGCCTGTTAAATTACTTACGCTAGCCCATTTTTTCACTGCTTTTAGCCCATCCCAATTGCTAAATAAGATTGCCAGCTCAGTCCACCTTTTTTTTTTTCCCAGTTCTCCAAGAGATATCCTATACATTAGGTCATCATTAAATGCAGTACATAAAGTGATGTGGGACTGGGAGCAAGCCCCACAGCTGATTTTTTTTTTTTTTTTTTTTTTTTTTCCAGCAGAATGCTATTGTCATCAGGCCGAGTTAAGTGTCTTCTTTCTTGTTTTCCTTCAGTGCTAAAAATCTGACACTACTTCATATTTAGTGGCCTTACTTCAGCAGGCAGAATGGAGAGTGCTTCAGTTCAGGCTGTTTTATGGAGATAGGATGAACGATTTCCTGGGAGGCTGTAGATGTACTTTTGAATCTTGTCAAGCTGAAGAAGGAATTGAGCTGAAGTCTCTCTCTCCTTGGTGAAGTGCTCTAATCACTTAACTATTATACAATAAAATGGGCACTTGAGTTACTTTCTCTTTTCAAAGAAGGGTGCTTTGTTCTGAATACAATTCTGACATTGACAGGATGTTGCTGGCACATTCAGAGCGTACCTTCTTAATCCGGCCTTTCACCACACAAAGGTGTGGATGCCTAAAGTGTGTACATCATTTGGCCTTAGACATTGTGCAGGTCATGGTTCCTCTCTGAACATAGCAGCTATGTAACATAGCAGGACTACTTTTGTCAAAGAAACACCATCTTAGTTTTCAGGAGGAGCAAGCCAACTGGAAGTGAAACTGGGAAGGTCAAGCAGCCTTTTTTTGATGTTGCAGTGGAGCAACAAAACAGTGTCAGCATACAGGATAGTCATGAAACAAGGCTGGGAAGAGAAACCAAGCTGGAAAAAGAAAATTATTTTCTCCTTTTTTTTCCTCCTTCTTCTCCCCTCTCCCCCCCCCCCTTCCCCCCCCCAGCATCTTAAGTAAAGAATGAAACATTAAAGATCAGGATCAAATAGGATAAAAACAACCACAAAACACCTGCAAATACATATTGTCATCTGTGCACCTCAGAAAGGAGTATTCAGAGAATCTAATTTTAGAAATTTAAATTAGGCTGGATAATTACCTGACTCCTCTGTGGAACCTTTGCTCTTAGCCCAGACTCAGCATGAATGCCTTATTTGGCCTACAGAAAATGTCAGGTAACGTGAATTAGCTTGGCCCTCAGTTATGAAGAACCTAACTAATTTGCAGTATTTTGCATTTGCTAAGGGCATGCAGATAGCTATCGCAGATCAATTGACATAGGGTAACTTTTTACTTTGTGGTAGTTCATGTGGTTAATCATTTTGATTCAGATTGATTAAGACTGATTTTCTCTTTTTTTTTTTTTTTTTTTTTTTCTTCACAATATAACTATTTTTAAAGGCAGTCAAGACAGATTTGTCATATAATGTTTTAGATTTTCAGTGTCTATTTTTTGTGCTTTTGATGCCAATTTACATAAATACCTACATAATCTGCTTATATAAACATGGTATTTATGAATTGCATGAATAGAAAGAGCGATAAAATTTCTTGGCTTACACACAGATTAGATTACTTAGCTCATAATAAAAGGGAAATATTTTCAACATTAGAGTTGATGTTTGGTGGAAAATTACATCTTTCATTTAGATCTTACATCAGTGGTAGATGTTAAAACTCCTTCTGACAATTTTTGCTTTATATCCTAAATCCACCTTCCAGAAATACAAAAACCGTGACAATGAGTTTAGTGTAACCCTTTAACAGCATCTACCAAAGGATAGGCTAGTTTTCCAGGTGTTTTAACAAGTGACTGAAAAATGGCAGAAACTAAATATAAAAAGGATATTTGCCTCCCATGTGTTTATATATTCCACATTACATTAAGACAATGTTAGCTGAACACTGGCTGCTGCTGCTGAACAAATCATTAGTGATGCGGGTATCTGTGACTAACTAGCACCTTAACTGCTGGGGCAAAGTAACTCATTACATTCTCTGTTTTTATTTATTTTATTTATTTATTTATTTATTGTTAATATGCCAAAAGACCCTGAAAGAATTCTTTGTGGTTTTAAGAATTTAACCTCTATATTTGAAGTAAAATTGTGGTTTTCAATAAAGTAAAAATAAACACATCTTGAGAACAATTCCTTATACTCAGAGCAGTTCAGGCAAAATTTGAGAGCAAAATAACTTTGCTAGTAGGATGTCAATCTGGCATCTTTTCTTAATTAAAAGGAGTCTGCTCTTTCTCTCTCCCAGTAGGGCTGAGCAAACTTCTCCACTGTCTTTACATGTTTGCCGTTCTCTGGGTGATGAACTCATTCTCTGGTTCAGCAGCTGGTAATAGCAAGAATTAGCAGTCAGCCCCTCCTCACTGCTTTCCAGCTCTGTGGGCAGCAAGCTCAGCGGTGGCTGCTCTGCTTGCTTGCTCACCGGCTTCTCCCCCATGCTGCTTCCCAGCAGCAAGCCAGAGGATGCTCAGCCAGCATGGAACTGGGCACAGAAGAAATCCTTGTGATGTTAGGTTTTGTAAGGCTGCTTGTAAGTGAGGCTGTCCCTAGCAGTCCTCTTCCCCACAGTCATTAACTAAACTCTTTGTTCCTTAAGCCCCCCGTGCTGAGGTTTGATGGACTGTGCTCAGTAAGCATCAGATCCAGGCAAGCTAGGAGGCATCTTTCCACGGCCTTCCTCAGGAGGTAGCACAGAGGCTTCAAGCACTGGTTCAGCTTCTCTATAGAGAAAGCAATGGCTTCTGCTGAACTTAGTATCTCTGGATCCAGACTGTGATTCATATTTCGTGTCTGCTAGAGGGATGCCAGAAGGCTAGGGGAGGCTGAGGGGGTAGTAGCTGCATCAACTATTCCGAGTTAATCTACCTGTAACAAGGAGCCAGTGCTGCAAACTAAAATAAAAACTCAAATAAAGCACTGCTAACACATCCAAGCTAGCCAAAATCCAAGATCCCATATGCTTTTTAAGAGAAACTGGTAATTGCTGGTTACAGCGTAGTGAAAATCCCACTATCTTGAAACAAACTTCCAGAAATGTCTTCTCTGATCCAGATATCAAACCTCTTTCAGCATCAACCTGTGCAATGACTTGTTTGGATTTCTGCCAGTTACACAGCAATATGGCTCAGGCAGTGCTGAAATTTTCTCTCTCTCATCTTGAATGTATTTTCATGCTTTTCCACCTGAGCTGTTGCTCATCTACCCACAAATCTCAATCCTTTCCAAAACAATAATCAGCAGGGCTCTTCTGCTCAGATCATACAAGAAGATTTTGGGTAAAAATATAGGCTCAGGTCTTTTATGACTATCACACTTAAAGGACAATGACTTAGACCTATGAATGTAAAGCAACATGCGATGCATCTTTATTCACTGAAGAAAATATAGACTGGCTCATTTTTTAATGTCTAGATAATGTACCTACTCTAATAGTACCCAGTGATATGTTTTTAATGTTGGCATCTGCCTGTACCAAAAAAAGGACTTAGCAAGCACATAAAAAAGGCATCAGGTTCTGCCAAAATTACTTCTGTGAGCTGCACCATATGGTCAAAGATAAAATCTAATATTGGAATACCAGTTGTTTCATTGCTAGCTTGAATACACTGGGGAAAATAATATATTTACTCTGAAGAATTCATAATTTGACTTCATCTCTTCTAGTTTTATTACAAGGAATGTCAATGCTACCTTTTCTTAGCATTCAGCTACCCAGTACTCCTTGGCAGATGTAATACTACTATTCTCTTCCAGTTAAATTTTAATGACCACACTTTACCCCATCTATCACAGTCCTTGAGCAATTAATGCTATCAGAAGGAAAAGTAACTTGTCAGATAACTGCACCAGCCTCTCAGCTGAGCATTCTAAATAGTTTCTCCAGTAAAAAAAAACTTTTGTAGAGATCTCTGAATCCCTTCTGAGCTACACAAAAATTTTATATTCCCAAATCTACTACATAAAATACTACATAAAATACTACATAAATTTACTTGAAAATCTAGGCAAGTCTGTTTCAAAAATCAAAGAAACTCCATATTAGCTGCTGCCTTTTGTTCTCAATATTAAAAAAAAATAAAAATAAAAACAATGGCTTTTGCTATTTTATATATATACATAAATAAAAATATATGGCGTATATATATATGTCATTTCACAAAACACAGACATATAAACACAGCTACTTAAGAGTTTTTATATGGCTGAGACACTCTAGAAAATTTTTACCTGAATTTCAGCTGCAAAAAATGGATAATCTATTTTAGATCCCCGTTAATCAGTGTTTCAGTTTGTAGAGTCACTGCATAGGCTCGTGAAGAAATGAAGCAGAAATGTTCCACCACATATATAGATACTACACAAGATAAGCTTAGATTTTTTTTTAGATTTTTTTTTTTTTTTGACAAAATGTGATCTTTTCCACCCTTAGTTTGGGCATGTTATGTAATACTCAAAGTCTTGAATAGGGATTCTACACCAAATTGGGATCTGACTTCACTGCCAATATCTAAAATCTTTTATTAGCAAAGTCATTCAAAACAGTCAGTTTGGAAAGTACTAGAGCTCTCATTATAATACTTATCTCTATTTTTATCTCAATCTGATCCAAATGCAATAAAAGCATGTTGTTCTTAAAAAGACTGACATCCTGTCACTCTAGAAGAGTACCTTTAAAAACTATTTACTGATTCCAAAAAAAGACTTGTAAATAATTGGATTGGGTCCGGTAGAAGGGTTGATTAAATATACTTATTCAAATTGTGGGATTTGGGTTTCTTTTTTTTTTCTTTTTTTCTTTTTCTTTTTTTTTTTTTTTTTTTTTAAACTTCTAAGTTAATCAAGATGATAATCATCTACTGCTGTAATTCTCTGTGAATTAAATATGAGATGAAAAATGCCTATAACTAGTTTGTGCCTATTGAGGAGCATTCTTTGAAATGTTATTTGCCATTGATTATAAAGAAATAATAGCTAGCTATATGGAGAGGTAATCTGCTTTTCAATCAGTGTCAAAGGGGGCACAGTACAAATTTTATACAATTGACCTTATCAGATCTTAGGATGCCAGTGTTTTCTAGTCTTTCCCTTGGTCTGCATGGGCTTTGAGCTACTTTTTAGAAACATTGCCAATATTTCTGTCAGTACAGCTCTGTGCTGAATCTAACAAGCAGGACATATGAACAGCTGAATTTCTCTGAGGTGGCAGTATTTGAGACAAAAATAACTTGGAGAATGCTTATGTAAAATATTTGAGTTCCTAATGTTCTTTGATGGCTTTATGTAGACAGAAAAACTGGCAGCCCATTATCAGACACAATTATACAATGATTTGGATTAGAACTGGTGGGGACAGGGGAAGGAAACTCTTTGTCTACTTACATGTACATACACATGCACAAATGGGGGCACACTGCCTAAATTTTTTTACACTAAAACATGAAACATTTAGTGATCATTTACAAAATTTTAAACATCTTAAAAAAAAAAAAACAACACAATAAAACAACAACAACAACAACAACAACAAAAAAAAAAACACAAAAACAAAACACTAAAACATCTCACTCATAAAGTCAAAAAAATTTTTGTTTCGGCCCTATCATAGTATTGGCTTTAGTCAAGTCCCAGTCCTTTGCTCCACCTTTATTTGGTTTCTAAGAAAACAGTGCAACATTTACCAAAGCTTATCCTATTTATTTATTTTTTAAATTCTTCTTCTTACTATTTTATTTGGAAGCATATTAGGGAAGGTTTTATTTATATTTTGTAATCTTGGCTTGTGATGGATTACCACCTAACTGTAATTTGCCTAGAGAAATCTGAAACAATCCAATTGTTTCAGCCTTGGTGACATCATCTATCTCTAGATATGGTGCCTGTCATCAGCTTTCTGGGGAGCCAGGAGGGCCAGAAGGCCAGGCATCCTGAGGCTGGCTGACAGGTTGCCTCGCTTACTGGAGACAATCCTATTGGTTGCTTCCTTTTCTTCAGTTTGCTTCCTGTTGTGCATCAGGCTTGTCTCTTGTCTCAGCATCTCTCATTCATATCCTTGTTTGCATCTTGTGCTCCTCAGTCTTGGCTGCAGATCCCAGCTCTTCTTCTTCCATTTGCTGTATCTTAATTTTTGGCTTTTGCCCTCTGTCTCCTCACACCTGGCAGAACTCAGCTCACTGATGGTGACCAGGTTGTCTGACATTGCTCAACCTTATTTCCCCCTGGCCCTGTCTTACTCAGACTGTCCAGCTTTCTGGCTTTCACTCAGTCTCTGGTGGTACTGTTATTTTGGCTCTTCAGCTCAGTATATCCCAGCTTGGCCAGTTTTCTGAACCCTGGTTATCTCCTGACCATGATTTGTATTCTGCCACACTCAGTGGCTTGGCCCAATTCTCTGATCCTCTACCAGACCTCAGATCCCATTTTTGTTGACACCCTGCCTCATTACCTTCCCATTCCATCCTGGCTCTAACCTGCAGGTCTTGTTGCAGATACACTTTTGGGAATCTTACGAAAAGATTAATTAAATCATTGATTGGAGATTATTCTTCTTATGAGCAGATTTTTTTCTCAAATTTAAGGAACTATGAAGATTTTTTTTTTTTTTTCTGTAGGTTTCCTTTTAGACTTAAAATAACTACCAGACATGAATCATTGACTGATGGTTCTTTAATGGCCCATTGTGGCAGTGAATAATTGATAGCTGTATAGAGCTACAGAAAATTGTATCCCAAATGGTTGTCTCATTGAAAAGAGACAGCTGGTAACCAGCTCAGCCATCCTGACTTCTACTGCAAATTGCAGGATGGAGACTTCAGGATTAACTTTCCTGTTTTAGCACTGGTGGTAAGTTAAAGGTTACAGGGAACTTTCTTTATTGAGTGTATCCAAGGGTTTGATATAAATGACCAAACCATATTTATCAAGTGAAGATCAGTGTTGCAGTCACACTAGGATGGAAGAAAGAAACCCTCTGATGAAATTTCTAGCATAAGTAGATGTTCATTAGGATTTTAGAGTGCCAGATATGAGCATTTTCCATATAAATAAAAATGTTTATGGTTTTGGTAATATCTTCCCTTGAATACTCTTGATTGTTTTACAAGATTACACCAAATCCTCTCACCAAAATAGTTTAAAAAAAGTCTTAAAAGCTGATGTTTTAACAACATTAAAGCATGGTCATTGAAACACTTATAAGAAAATTGTAACACATCTTTCTCCACATGAGAAAAAAAAAAAAAAGAAGCAGATACAAGGTTAAGGAAAAACCTCCAGCTTTACATCACATTTAAACAAAACAAAAGGCACGTTGGTTCATCCCATTGGTCTGGGGTGATGGGAATATGATAATCTTATTTTATTCCCCATATGGACATCTATAAATGGAATATTTAGATCAGGTATAAATATCCACCTCAACTTTGCCACATTATGGCAAAGAAATGTCTGAATTAGTCAAGTTTTCTGATGTGTCTGCTGTGAATGTTAGCTGTCTAGAGAAATATCCTGTAGAAGGATTTTCCCAAGAAATATCTTCATACCTAACCATATATCCTTGACATTTATTTGGCAAAGATTTTTTCCTCTTAGAAGAGAAATGCCACTCCAGCTTCTTAACATTCAAAAATAATTTGTCTCAGAAGAGAATGCTGTAAATTAGATCATAAAACTGAAGAAAGATGTAGGTGCCAGCTCACGCAATTTAAAACACTACTCAGTTTCCTAAAAATGGCAAAGCTTGTATAGTTTGCAACCTTTATAGCACTAGAATAAGTTAGTAGACTAAATTAGGTGATGCTGATTGGGATTTATTGGGTAAAGTAGTCTATAACTTCTGGGACTACAAACTGATGTCTGACAGTTATTTGTGAGCTACAGGGTAGGTACACACATTCACATATACTTTATCTGAGCTATTACGGCTTTGCAGTCAGAAAGCTATTTTGAAGAAATGGAAAAGCTTTGTTGTTGTTGTTTTTTTTTTTTTTAATTGAAAACAGATCTTCTTTGTAATATCCTTTCCTGAGGATCTAGTAAGCAAAATTAACATCAAACGTACAACTGTGGCAAGCATTTATTTGCCTCATGAAGTATATAATTATAAGCATATAGATTTAAAGGATTTTTAAAATTTGAATTTAAAGTGAAAACTTTCAATTCAAGGATGTAAAGAAGAGCATTTCATGAGCCAATACTTGTGGAGATTTTGTTGCGCATTTAGCTGAGATCTTTTGAAGCTGCTAGGTTTTTCCCTCTGTGTCATATTCAAAGTGTGCCGTTGTTCATACTGACAGATTTTCAAATGCACGAAGAAAGTCAGGCATCCTACAGTGTGATAGCCAAGAGAATAACTTGTGTTAATCTTTATGCCTTGGGAAGGTTTCCACTTAATATTTTTTAAGTACCCTCATAACTCAATAGAGTTTAATGGTTGTTATAGAAAAGTATTGGAGCTTGAGGTTATGTTTTTGCAGGCCTTAACCCTGGATTTTTGCACTGCCACCGAACCCATCAAAGTTGGGCACATCAGTGGGGCACATACAAAAAAATGGTTTATAGTAGCTTTAATACTAGATTTATGGTGGATGTGGAACAACATAGGTTAATTAAACCACCATAAAGCTTCTTGGTAAAAAGGTATTTGGTCAAATAGGTTTGAGCATACTTTAAATGGCAAACTGTGATTGTCTTTTATGTGTGTAATGCAGTTGCACCATTCTTCATTCAGTTTGATTTTGTTACTGTAAATCAGTGAACCACTATCTTAACTAGCCTCTCAACTTCAGATTAGGACTGGAGGCTTCTCTGGGTGATACTCTTTTGTGTTATTTGGAGCTGTGCCTGTGAAAGGATTTCAACTGGATGAATTCACAAAAGTCAATCTGTTCTGGGAATCCCCTTGAAGTAGCCATCAGGTCTATTCCAAAAGATAATTAGCCATTTTCTACACCCCAGGGTGAAGCTCACATGTGAAGAAAGAAAACAACTCTGACTTTTACCACAGGGCATTCCTAATGAAAATTTCCAATCAAAGACAGAATTAAAGGCATGCAGTAAGAGATAAAAAGATCAAAATCCAACCCAGTATTATAAAGATTTATGGAGAAACACCAGGATTACTCTGTTATACATCTGTCCTTGTTTTTGCTGTTCTTACAATGTCATGTGGTAGTTATATCTTTCCATGTTTTTACTTGCCCCAGAGCATAAATCAAGCTACACCGAGAGCTTCCCACTTTAGAGAGAAGCATGTCATGTACAGGTGCTGTTTTCACGTCCCACTCTGCTCATTTTAATTCTCAGCAGATTTTCCTTAGAGAGCCTGACAGTGACAAACTGGATTCTAAAGGTAGACATGCGTGAAGAAGGAAATCACGTTGCCTTAGTCCTCCTGCTCTGTTCAGCTGAAGAGCACAAGACCTGGGAAAATCATCCCAAACACATCTTGGAATTATGAAAATGAGGATCCTGTTGGGCATATTTGTTTCATATGACTGGAGAATAGTCGTTAGTATTAGGACAGGAAAACAACAAGTTATAATGCATGCTGTTTCTCTTTAAGAGGTTTTATTTTGAGTTGAATTATAAACACAAGGACATCTGGATAATGATTTCACTTGAGTTTATAGATTGTGAGACACAGAGTTCTTGAGGCAGTCATTCTATTGATTTTACCCACCTGTATTTAAGGAGAATTTTCTATTTTGAAAAAAAAAAAAAGTTTGGATTCAGAATAAAAGTTCTGTTTTCATTTAACAAAACAAGAGCTGCTTTTGCAAACAAGAATAGTTCTAAATAACCTTAAACTGAAAAAACAATATACTAAATGCAGTAACATAAAAAAAGATGTAAAATGTAATTTGGTGCTAGCACCTTCCGTGGAATTATCCAGAAGAAAGCCATAGGGAATATATAGTGTTCCCAGACTCTTCTGCATGCCTTTATTCACATAATCCACTTTCCATGTCACTGGGTATGTATTTACTTTATTCAGTACATCATATGCCTTCATAAGGAATATATGATGGTAAAACCTATCTGGTTATGCACCTTGATAGACTCTCTGAAGCAAATAACTGCCATCAAATGAATCAGTTTCAAGTGGCAGAAGTCCTTGATTTTATCACAGACAGTAATTTTTCCACACTTGTAATCAGTCTTCTAGTGTGCTACAGGCGATAAATACATTTCTATTTCTTCTAACCACAGGGGCTAAGTACCTTCTTACCTCTTCTTTTGCCAACATCTTCTGCTTCACAGCTACCAACCAGTTTTTTCTTCCCTGTAGATTTTGGTACTTCAGTTTTGGACCATAAAAATGGCTCATATGCCAGAAATCTTACCTTTCAGCTGTATCTATCAGTCCTATAAGTTAATATGTTTACCTTCAAAATTTGCATCACAAACATTCTTAAGCTGTCATGATTTAAGCCATAATTTATAGCTTTCAATTCCTTGACATACAGTAAAGGGACCACTTGGCAGTAGAGGAAAAAGGAGTGTGTTTAATTTCCATCAGAATTCACCCCATTGCTTTCATTGGGTAGGTTTTGCTCAACACATGTGGGACTTTGATGCTGACTGAACTGTTGCTGCATGGAGAGAGCAGCAGCAGATCTGAATGACCTCCTTTATACAGTAAAGAACTGCGATATTTTTGTGTAAGTACCAAGTGAAGAGAATATAGGATCCCTTGTACTAAACTTAGAAAGAATTAATTCATATAGGATGAATTCTGTCAGATGTGTATTTGCATATGCACATTTCTGGAACACTTGACTTTTTCTTGTCATTATGTCTAATTAATTGTAAACAGGCAATATTTTTACATAATGTGCCATGCGATGTGTGCTTGGGAAACATTTTTTTTTTAGCCAAACACGTCTGTAGAATTTTATATGGGGCAGCAAGGAGATGGAGTCCTTCCAAAGTAAAGCAATTACTGAAGACTTTGCTGTAAGAGAGACTGATAGTGGCTTATCTTGCCTATTATACTGGAACTTCAATTGCTGCACTAAGAAGCTGGGCTGGCCCAGAGCCAGCCTAAGAGAAAGGGGACACTGTTAAAGCAATCTGAGATGAGACACTTACTGTGTATGGAGCCACTTACAGATAGGCAGCTTCAGATGGATGCAGGTAATAGAAGATAAAAAAGTTGGAGCAGATGTAAAATGACTGGGGTTTAATTAAGATGTTTGTGAGAGGAAATGATCCTTTTTTTTTTCCTCTTTTTTTTTTTTTTCTTTTTTCTTTTCCTTTTTCTATTTTATTTATTTATTTTTAGTGTATTTTTTTTCCTAAAAAATGATGTTTTCTGAAAATAGAAACTTTCTTTGGAAATGTGTTAGACTTGAGGAATAAGGAAACTGCAATGCTTTCTGAAAATAATGGGAAAAGGGGGATAATAGCTAATGACCATCTGATATGTTTGATGTTAGGACACATGGGCTCTGAAAGACCTTGGAGGACTAATTCACTACAGTCCCTATAACCTATTCTTCTGTATTGCACAGGAAGTGTCTGATGGCCAAGTGAGTGCTGGGAAGGTTGCCTCCATGAATCAGCATTTATACAAAGCAGAGCAGATCCATGGAGACATAACTGTGTAGTGATTTTAAACTAAAAGAAGGTAGATTCAGATTACATATCAGGAAGAAATTCTTTACTCTGAGGATGGTGGACACTAGAATAGGTTGCCCAGAGAAGCTGTGGATGCTCCATTCTTGGAGGTGTTCAAGGTCAGGTTGGATGGGGCTCTGAGCAAACTGGTCTGGTGGGAGATGTCCCTACCCGTGGCAGGGGAGTTGGGACTGGATGGTCTTTAAGGTCCCTCCCAACCCAAACTATTCTATGATTCTTTGAATAAACAGTAACAGGTCATTACCTTGTCTTGAGCTTTAATGAGATTTTCAAACTCTGTCATCTACATGCACAATGGCATATATTGTTGTGTACTTTGAGATCTGCCCTTCTCTGCAAGGGTCATTACTGGTTTGCCTTCAGGCTTATGGGTGAGCTTAGCAGTGAATCTCATATGGTCCCTGAACACAGACGTCTCCACACATAGCTGTGTAAAAGGTGCTTCTTATTGCTGCAGGGGGAAATTCAACAAACTTGTACCATAAAATTTTTGTTCCACCTAAAGAGCTTACTTCTTTGACCCTGCATTTACATGTGAAATCTCACAGCATTTCAGAACAAGGAGAAAACAGTTAATCTCCCAGCACCCTGCATTCCAGCCAGCCAAGGGAGTGCAGGAGACAGGGAAGGAACCATACCCAGTATTTGATAGGTTTATAGCTTAATGCATTATTTCAGATAGTGGGACAACTCTGTCATATATTTGGGTATAGGGACTTAAATGATGCTAAAACAATTTGATCAGGTTACTCTGAGATGCCACTTGACAACTCAACCTAGGGTAAACTGCAAAAAAACCTTTAAATTACCAAAATATTTACTTGAGTTGCAGGTTCCAAAGGGTGTGGTAATGTAATAGTAGTATATATCTAAAAACACATAATAAAGGATCTTGGTAAGAAGGTCCCTGACAGGACAATAGGGAAAGCAGAATGGAGTTAAACTTCCTAATAATATAGTTTCATTACAAAGCAAAGCATTAATAGTATAAACTATATTGAGCCTGTGGGGCAGGGGGAGAAGGATGAGCTCCTGAAATGACTATTTTGTCTGTATTCTGTTAAAGTTATTGATCCTTAGTTTAAGTTAATTTTGGTCCTTAGTGCAAGTTTCAGTAAAATAGGAGTGCACATGGGATGGAACCAGGAACTCTACCAAGAGAGGAAATATGGTATAGTATAGTCTCAATATAACTCTGACACTGTCAGCATGGGAAAATACTTTAGTAACTGCACTGCAATCCTTTGCAATACCAGAACTTAGAAAACAAATCTTTTTCCTGTTCATGGCAGAAGGTATGTTGAAGAAGCTTGTAAAATCCTAATGCATTATTTCTGTAAAGTAAATCCATTACTATGCAAGAAAACATTCCTATTTAACTTATCTAGTAGTTGCACACAGGGCTTATTCAGTTAATAAAATGCTGGCCTTCATTTTGTTCTTACATCCTCATTATCAAACCCATCAATCCTCATTCCTTTTAACCCCCTTGTGGCACTAACTGAACATTCAAGCTGTCCCTCTTGTATTTTCAGCACTAAGAATAGGTTAATAAATTATTAGTTCAATCTTTTATTTTAATCATATAGTTCAATACACTGTAAACTAAGGAAAACCATTGCCGAGAGCAGAAAAGTCATTTGATTTCCTTAATGGCTGGCAGAGCACTCTCAGATAAGCTTCTAGCTAGCAATGACCAGAACATACAAAAGGCTTGACCATATTTCATTATTGTTTCTCATTAGTTGCTAGATGAGATGTTGAAAAGTATTTTTTCAAATCATGTGGAATGTAATGATTTGTAGTTTAATTTACCCCAGTTTTGGCTTGCATTGTTATTGTCTGGAGTACTTGAATACATTGGATTCTGTGGGTTGTAAAGGTATTTGAATTTTGTTTGGGTTTTGCTTTTTCTTGGTATTAAACAATAAAATAAGAGCAGTCCTCATCTACCTACATTATTTTTTCCTAACCTAAGATATTGAGGAGGAATAGAACAGCAGTTAATGTTACACAGAAGCTACAATGCTGTTTCTGAAGTAGTAGCATGTTTTCAAAGTGTGCATTACTTTAAGAAGTATTACTATATCCATTCCTTTTACATTTCCTCTTGAACGTAAAAGCAATTTCACAAGTGAGTGATGAACCTGTCTGACTTCAAATTCAGTTTAGAGAAAGTCTCACCCAAAATTTCCTAACTATAGCCATTCCTGCTAGGGGGTAGGGGCCTCTAGAGTCTTTAGCTCACATCCCAGCTCCACTTTTTCAGAAATAATCAAATATGTTATAAAAGAGGGAGCATCAGCTCCAGAGAGCTTCCAGACTAATTGATAGGAGGTAGGAAGGCAAGAAGGATTGCAAGTTTGTAGCAGTTACTAAATACACAGCTTTCCCATCCTCCCCATAGTCTGTCCACTTTTGCTGAAAGGAAAAGGAGGGAGGGGGCTTCCAACTGAATGTGCAGTACATCCTTTTCAGAGACAAATATGCACATCTTGTTTTCATTTAACTAATTAGTCCTTGATACAGTACACTACTGAAATTTAACTGTGAAAATTTTGCAGTGTTCTCAAGACAATCCTGCAGTAACATGATTTAAATGCAATAAATCACGTACAAATAACCCCTACTATTTCATCATCTTCTTGCAAGGACACTTTTCCCTGGAGAGGGAACATGACCACTATAAACAAAAGTCTGCTTCTTGCAATCTCAAACGACAGAGCAAATAGAAATAATTCTGTTAAATACCTCTGAGCAAGACAGAGTCTTTCCTCAACCATGGTGAGCACTGATCCCTGGCAGGAGACCTGTTGGCTCCAGTGATACTATTTGTAGGCACAGCCACACAAGCAGGGATTATACAACTCTGTGAGAGAGCTCACCGGGACTTTGGCAGAAATGTTTAACATCTATCACAGTGACTAATTTCTTTCCTACCCGCACTGCATAATAACACATGGAACATATCAGTTCAGAGGTCAAGAAGACCCAAGTGATTTTGCCAGTCGGGTACTATGTATTCTTTTTTTGGTCAGTACATCTTCCATTAGAAGAGATTAATATGTACTGGTTTTATATGAAATAAAACGAAAGAAGTGGCCTTTAAAGGCCCATTAGAGACCAAGAAAGCTAGTGATGGCCTGAATGCAGCATGAATCATTAGTGTCCCTGAACCTTCTGGCTCCTCCATAGTAAACAGCTACTTTTATAAGTGAAACAGAATATGTAACTTGAAAAAAACCTTACTAATGACAAGTGGTTTGTGCTTGTGTGTTTTTGTTCTTGGTAGTTTTGGTTTCTTTTTTACTATTTGAGTCCAATACTCTTTTCTTGATGTTGTCAAATTACTTTCAGCTCAGAATTACTAAATGGGATTTTTTTTTAATTGGTCAAGTAGCTTTGTGCTTTTTTATACAAGAAGGATCTCTTGTATGAAAGAAAGGTGCTCTGTGTGTGTGAGGTGGAAATGGATGAGAAATAGAGTTCTTGATACTTTTCTCTACGCTAGCTAATCTAGAAAGAGAACAGTAACAAAATTATGCTGGGGTTGTTTGATAATGCTTTAGTACTATAAGAAGTAGAGAGATTTTGTGCTTTAGATGAGTGTTTGAGTTGTAGCAACCCTTTGCTCAGATCCTAGGGTTGTTCATTTTAAATGCTGTGCCTTGCTTAGAGGTAATTTCATTGGAATTTACCTCTGATCTTTTTAGTTGTTTAGGGCTGTATTCTGAAACACATGGACATTTCATCTGTGGGCTCACAAAAGCCAAGAACCTGCAGGTAGAGAAGAGGTAGAGTTTAACATGAGGCAGACTTCTACAAAGCTGTACCACAGAGTCTGTAACATCAACAGGCAGCACGACACATGCAGTTCTGGCACTGTAAGAGGAGGTGAGACTGTCATTGTTTAATTAAATTTAACTGAAAATTTTGTATGAATAAAAGAGCAGATGTACACTTGAGTTCTCTGAATATGAATAAGTAATGTCCAACTGCTTCCAAGTGTATTTCAAGGCATTGTTTGGCAGCACAAAGTTCATCTCAGGTGAACTGGAAAAAAAATATTTTCTGGTTTTCCCAAAGCTTCTGTGCCAGTTGATTCATTGATTCATATTTAAGTACGCAAGCTTGAAAGCTAAACCCACATGTAAAAGACAGATCCAGTGACTGCATTTCACATTCAAGTCATTTATGCCTAGATTGACATTCTGATACTTTCTTTACACAACCTCTTTTGGCAACTCTGCTTCTGTCCCCAGGATGCTCTCAAACTTGTTAAGTTAATGCCTCATTGTCAGGATCTGTAGCTGTATCACAACAATACATGGGTATGTGAGTCAAGGATTGTTGTGGATTTGACTGTTGCCCAAAATTAAAATGGCACTGCATCAAGTTTTTCTTTATTAATTATATATATATAAATATATATATATGGAGTTATTTGCAAGTACAAATGAAGCCTTACTCATGAGTGTTATTGGTATCTTATTTAGCTGAACAATTTATAATATGGTCACCCCTAGTGCAGAAGGTTCTCCAAGATTAATTAAGTGGTCGTGGCAGAACTTATGCATTCATAGCAAGGTAGTTTGTTCTGTGCCTGTTTGATTGTGCTGCTTATTATGCATGTCACTGGATAGTGGTAAAATTGCATGTAATAATAAAGCCATAAGTTGTATATTACTGCAGAAGGAGCAAAGATTAGAGTGTCTGATGCATCTGGTCTCAAGGGCAGAAGGTGAAATTATTTTGTGAATTCTCTACACCAACAGCTTTGCAATAAACATTTAATGCAATGTTGGAATAGTCCATTGTAAGCGTAACTTACTCTATAGGCAAGAAGGAAAGACTGAAAAAAGAAGCACTAACAATTGTATTTAAGAGAGAAGAAAGAAAAATGATCAAAAGCAGACAGCCATGCACAAGGGACATCATGTCATTGTAGTCAGTAAAACTGAAGAGAATCACTATGATTAGAGGAGCATCAAGAAATCTGAATGTGATCTCATCCTGGCGCTGTGAGCTGCTGGGATTGCAGAGGAAGAATGAAATTTGAAGGCATTTGATTTTTGCAGAGAAATCTTTAAATTCATACTGCCAGTGTTTAAAATGTATTTTAGAGCAATTTAGTTTTGGTAAAGATCAGTTTTTCAACTGACATTATTCATAGACTAATAACAGAGCATCTGTGAGATGTGACATACCCAGTTATTACATGCAATTGTGTGAAAAAGCTGAACGTCTAATTTGTATGAAATCAATGGAAGTTGTAAATGTTCTGCTTCTTACAGAACTGGGTTTTTATATGGAAAAAAAAACCACAATGTTAAACAGTGTGACATTCGCCTTCCCTATCGTAAATGTTTGTGGAAGAAAGCTATAGTCAGCTCTGAAGTGGACATCACATCTTTGTTAGGATTTGGGGGGATAACATGATAATTAAAATGGTTTATTATCCTAAGAGAAGAAACATATCATTATTGGCATGTAGGCTTATCATGTCTACCTGTTGCTGTTCGAAATGTTAGTGCAACACCATTATTCACTGTGAAACTTCAGGAATCATCTTGGTATCACCTGCTTCTTGCAGGAAGGGTACAAGCAAGAGAGGAGGAAATCTTCCTGGATTTTGTCACCTACAGCATGAGCTCACAGTACCCTGCACTGCTGGCAGCTCTGGGTGAAAAGCTTGCCAAACAGAATTGACACAAAGCTTATTATTTAAGACTGATGAAGCTCAAAAAAAAAAAAAAAAAAAAAAAAAGTGGTAGTCATTTGTTAAAATTGAAGTGTTATGCTGGAATATCTTGATTTGTTTTCCTAAAATGAAGATTTTGTTGAGGTTTGACACCATTTTGCATGGTTAGGCTTCTCAGAAGAAGAACCAGTCTAAGAAAATGCCATCTGAGATGGGCTTCAGTAAAGTTTAGATCAGATGAATTTGGCCCTTAGAGATTGCATGTTAAATTGGAATGTTTCAGGTTTATTTCATAACATACTAATTTTGATTTGGAATGTATTTTCATCTTTGTGTTTTTCATGTTTTAGTGTTTTGTTTATTTTAATTATAGCATCCAGAATATAAATCCAGGTCTCAACCTCTTGACAGTAGGCATTAAATCTGTGATATAATTTTTGTAGATTTCTTATAAGTTCCTCTCTAAAACTTGGCTAATAGCTTTGCCACAATAATTAACTGTTTGAATTTCCTGGAGCTCATGTAGGGCAGTTGAAACCTACTGAGAAATGTTGAAAGAAATAGAATCAGAAATTATTGTGAGAATTATTGTGAGCATAATTAGTAAATAAAATGCACCTAGTCCATTTTATTTAGTCCACTAACATGGCAAAATATTTGCACAGTGGCCATTGTATGTTTTGATTCCAGTTTTGTAGAGAATTTTATTTCAGAGAAGCAAGCTAAAGGATGGCTAAAGCCTGGTTCCACAGCATCTAACACATGTAATGGTAAAATCTAGGCAGCCTGGTATCTTTACAACAATCTTCTGTCCTTAGAAATATCACTTTTACTAAAGAGTAATATTACTCTTAATAAAGACTTGAGATCTCTTCCTGAAGTTATTCATAAAGGTATTCATATCCAGCTGTGTGATACGGTCACCTTTCATGTCCATTTTGGTGGCTTTTCTGTTTCTCAATGTGATGTAAGTATTTTCCAGTTTTTTAGGTAATTCAGACCCCTTCTGTTCCTAAAGGTGACAGTCTTGATTAGACTAGGTTAATTTAAAAGGCAAAACAAATCTAAGTATCTTCTTTAAATTTATGTGCTGAGTTATCATAAACTATGCCACTGTAACCTTCCAGACATATTATAAGCAAGTCATGCAACTCACTAGAAGCTAATACAGAAGACCTTCAGCTGAAAATGTCTTTAAAGGCTACATATTCTAAAATTACTTTTTTTACAAGATACTCTTAAAGTTAACTACTAATGATACCCAAGAACCAACAAAATACATTACAGAGCTATCATGGTAGCTTCTCAGCAACTGAGCATATACATACAAAATAGAACCACTGTATTATTAGGTACCTACATTTGTTTGATTTTACCTAATCTTTAGCTGGATTTTGAGATAGCCAGAAATGTTACAGTATGTAAAGGGGACTAATTTACTTTGTATAAAAGCATCCTGAGCATCAGGGGACCATGTTCATATTTTTGATTCATTAAATGAAACTCTTCTCTTAGCCGTATGGCTTTTGCAATGTTATGGAATTAACTAGATTTTCTCTTGGCTCCTAAATCAGCAACAAATGGCAGTCAGCATAGTCCTAATTACAGACTGCTGTAGGAGAGAAAGCAAATGCAGATTCAGTTTGATTTACATATTGAATGAAGCTCATTTTGCGTTTCAATAGTTCTGTCTCCTAGATCTCTCCAGGCTTGTTTTTCTTGTTTTCTCCTTGGTGTTTCACAGTTTCAGTGCTCGTATGATTTTATTATCACCTGTTTGCTCCAGCACACTTCAGTTAAGGGGAGTGGCATCAACTTAGACAGCTTCTAAGGGGTTTTGTTTGCAGGCTCAGACTGCCTATCACCTCCACCTTGGGACAAGGCACAGCTGCACACACCTACTCCCTGGTTTCCATGGGAAGGAAGCTCAGGTGCCCATTGGAGATGAGAGCTGCAGCATGCTTCAGCAGGTTCTGATCTCACCACTTGGGGAACCACTTCTCCCAGAGGTGCTACATCGTATCTCATCACAAAGAACACAGAAAAGTGCACTGTTCGTATTTCCCTGCTTGTCAATGTCAACCAAACCCAGAAACTGTGAAATATCATGCAAGTAGTTGTTGTTCTGCTCTTTGCAGTTCAAATTCTGAAACCAAGGCTATGCTCAGGAAAAGTTTGTGCAAGAGTGCTTCTGCATCTTTCATCTAAATAGGCTGAAAAGCAAAAATAAGCCATCAACATTGCTAATTATCTGTTAAGCTGCAGAGCACTTCCGAATGCTACAAACTGCCAGTTGATGTTTCTGTGAGATACATAGTTTGAGTAAAGCACCAGGGCACTCTCAGTGTTGCCAAATACAGAGTGGTAGGCAAGCCATAACCCTTATGCTGTGCACCAGCACACACACAGGTTTCCTGTGGTTCTGAGATACAGAAGTCACAGACAGATGTTAGATCTCCCTCAAACTGGTAATAAAGGCATCTCACTCAACAGTCATATTTTGCGATCATCCTAGGGAACAGTTCCCCCAATAAACATAGAAAAATGCATAGATAGTTTTGAGTTACCAATAGGAATGTTGTTTCTGCACAGAGAGAGTATGTTAAAAGCCTTCACCATTTCCCCTACGTGGAACTCAGCTTCAGATGCTCGGCAAGTTTGCCAGCCAGCTGGGATGTAGGTTCTCCCACTGGTGTAGAGCTTGGCAGAAGCAGGAATATTACAGGCAAGTCTCAGCTAATTCATAGTCCCTTGGGTCCTGCAACCCTTTCACATCAAAGAATACAATGGCTTTTGGATCACAAGCTAAATCATCCTTAGCTTTATTATTTCTTAATATCACGTATGTTCATCCTTTACTGCAGTGTCCTTTGATGCATTCTTTGTGACTTAACATATTTTTATTATGAAATGAAAACTTATTAAGGAACAAATTCAGACACAACCTCTCATTTTTAGATGCTTTTCAGGTTCATTGTAATTGCATTCCCTAGTAAGTTGTGACCATTCTTGCTTACTCCTTATAAGAATACATCAATACTATTAAAATTTAATATACCAGAATTACTATGGAATGCTTTAGACTTTTATTTAGACTTATGCTTCCTCATTTCAGAAATGTTTTTAAGAAGCCTCCATGTAAGCATCAGTTTGGGGAAATGTTATTTATCAAAACTTGATTCACCGAGTGATGTCTGACAGCACCTGCCTTTCTGTGGTCCCTTCCCAAATTTCAGTCAGAGTTCTAGGCAAGAGGGACACTTTTTCATTTCCATTTCCAAAGACAGCATTTCAAAAACTCATTTAAGTCCCTGCCATCACAACTTCCATCCAAAATAACTGATATGTAGATGTAATAGGTGAATAGATGTAGTAGTATACATGGACAGTAGTATACATGAAAGTTTGTATGGTCAGAGTGTCATTCTGTGTATGTGCAGATGTTACTTTATGGTAAAGTAGTGTAAACTATCTTCCTAAAACATTTATTTCCACAAAACAATAACTTTGGTCAAAACACACGATCTGAGCTCACATTCTCTCAAGCCAGCTCCTCATCTTTCTGTGGTACCAGAGGACTTGTACATGTAATGTGATGCCTCAATTGTGTAAGCATCTGAAAAGCAGAGGTAACTCGAAGATATAGCTAGGGGTATATTGTACTAGTTCAAATACCAGAACTTTCTTATTTATAATTCTATTCACTAATGCATTGGGATTCATCCCCAAACCTCTGATTAGACATTTAAAAGCAATAATCATTTTGGATTCTTTCTTTAGGAGTTTGCATAATTAATTTACTCTTATTTAGTTGGAACCTAACTTACTTTTGGTCATCAGTGGTCCTGGATGTGGAGACTTTACATGAGAAATGCCGTTGATCTGATGCAGACAAATCATTTTAATTCATGCCTATCTGGAATAGCACTGTGGAAAACTGCAAGTAGGAGTTAAGTGACAAGTGCATAATTAGGTTCAAATTGCTTGCACATTTATATGAAGTAAAACAGTCAAATATCAAATAATGAAATAAAAGCTTTTAAGGAAGACTATCAATATTTAAATGCCATGACTGCCAAATAATCATTAGTCATTTTATGTCAGATAAAATATAGGAGTGAATTTTTGACAGTGTCTCCTGCATTAATTTAGATTCAGCCAGGATGTGAAAGTAATATTTCATGAAGACTAGAAGCAGCTTTTTCACAGAGTCGTACCCAGGGGTGCAATAAAATAGGATCTAGGGAGAATAAAAAACATCTTCCAGAAGTTCTCTGTTTTGGGATGAAGCCAGGTGGAGCAAAGAGCCTTATGAAATATCATGCCTAGGCACATAACTCAGAGCTGTTAATGACACTATGAGGGCTAGACGCTTATGTGTTAGGAGGAGCAGTGCTGAGCTTTTTGGTTCCTAAATCCCTGGTCTGGATCTATCAGCTTAATAGAGTTGACTTTGAATGCCTTAAAATAGCTTTGAAAATGGAAGGAATCATTAGAACATCACCTGCATAGGAATGAATATATCTCTAAGATAGTATTTTGAACAGATGCCAACTTTTGCTGGTGAACAAAATATTTATTTTAATCCACCATGAAATTGAAAACACACAAGTAAAATGGTATGGTATAATAACATAGAAAAGGCAATCAATCATTGCAGCTATCTAAATTTATATTCCTTTATAATAAAATATGCAATCTAGAAGAAGACATTAAAGATGCAGTGGGTAAGTGTCCAGTGAAGATGTTTTTTGAACTATGTGGGGCACTGAAGATAGAAAGCAAAGACAATGACCCTGCAGCAAAGCCTTCACAAGACAGAAAGATGTCAGAAACTTTTGCTCACTGAGTCACTCCTCTGAAGTTAAGGCGTCTGCTTCTTTGCAAGTCCTTCCATGGAGAACCTTTACCAGATGCAAATATATACAGCCTCTGCACTGCCTGAGCAGCTAAAGCCCAGAAAGATAAATACTAAGAAGTTCAAAAGTGATTAATGAACCCCAAGAACTTCAAGCTTAAGGGTTTAAGTCAGGGCTTTTTCGAAGAGATTTTTTGTCAACTTTGAATTCTCAGCACTTGTAGCTACTCCCCTCACTATAAAAAACACTAACCATTGCATTAAAAAAACAGTAAGGATGGGAAGGAAAATGTAGTGTTTAAAAAGTATTTACTGCTTCCTGCATATTCTGAGCATCTTCTTTTGGAAAAACTGTTTAAAGTTTCTCAAGTAATGACACTTAAAAATATGAGTCATGTTTTTAAATCTTGACCTAAGCTACTTGTATGAGACAACAAGGGAAACCTGTGACAAGCAAAAAGAGACCGTATTTCCTGAGCCTACTCCAGCACCAGAGCTGAAGGATGACTGTGTAAATATCTGCAGAATTTTAGGTCGTTAAGGTGAAAACCAGAGCATGGTGCTTAGTGTGAAAGTGTCCTACCTTTCTCAAAGACTGGTATCATTCTGTTCCATGAGACTTTAGAAGAACAACTTAATAGTTTCACATAGCAAACTGAAGGGATTCCTTGCTTGGGCAATGCTGGATGTGTCTGCACAAAGGACTGAGGAAAAGAATTGCGAAGAAGGGCAATCGCTCTTTAGGTGTACAGCATGGGGCACTGTGCCTGCAATGAACAGAGCTGATGGGTGGCTGCAGCCCTTAAAATCTTGTAAATTTTCTCCTGTTTCAAAGTGTGCTTTACTGACGTATATAATTGAGGGCCCTTTGAGTTTATGAAACATATATTTGCTGATTTTGTTCTTGACTTCATATTCCTTAAAGAACTGCTTTTACAAAGTGATGCATTAGGACTGACAACAGTGAGGAGGTGCTTTCTGTTTTGATTTAAATCAGCAATTAAACCCATCTAACACCTTTCTAATCAGCAAGCAGCAATTTCATGTGCTGTAATAAAGGAACAATGACAATAGAAAGGACATGGCAACCAGCTCGCAGCCACCACAGTAGCAACTGAAAAATCATGGTATTTGTGGGGAAGGCAAAGCAGAGGCTCTTGCTTCCAAATCTGAAGGTATTATTCTGCCATGTTGCTCCATTTTAATGGGTTTGTCAGACCAAAAATAAGTTAATTTAACTATGTGGCATTTCACCAGCTCATCCACAAAATAATATTGTCAGTGAGTAAATATGAAAATGATATGCTGTGTTAGTGAAGAGTTGGATTTATCAAGGAGGAGAAATTAAGGACATGCTTTAGCTAATCACAATTCATACCCATAAATATTTGTTACTGTTTTTCAGCAGATCTAAATATATCTTCCTGGATGAATATGTTCTATTAGCTGGAATTTTATTCTCCACTTCTATCCCCAGAGAATATTATCCTCATTCACATATCTGACTTGGAAAATAAAATCTTTAAGCTTTGCCTTTTCTATAAATGCCTTTGCTTCTCCTTGGCATTTTCTGCTGCAACAGCATACCCTGCTCCGTCACAGTGCTCTCTGCTGCTGACATTATCCCTTGAGCTCTCAGGGGCATACACTGATGGTGTGGTTATATGTCTAATTAAGCAGACTTTCATGTTTGCAACTTTTTTTTTTTTTTTTTTTTCCCAACCAAGTGTCAAAAATTATTGTACAGAAAAGAAAACAAAGATGAATACAGCAATTTATTCCCACCGTGGCCTATTTTCACTGCTGGTGCCTGGCATAAAGACTTCTCAGGTGGTATCATCTCTGATGAAGCAGCACTGGGCTAGTTTATGAGCTCAAGGATGCAGACAGTGTATCAAGTCAACTGAGAAAAATCCCAGCCCAAGAGTGCAGCAGGTGAGTATGCTCATGAACAGGGCTTGTCTGGGCTCAACATACTGCCAGATGGCAAACCTTTGATGGACAAGGTCTGGCACAATAGGTCGTGGGGTGAGAAGAGACTGAGACAGTGCTGCAAATATGTGAGAGTTAGCTTCAAATATGTGACAGCAGAAGTCAAGGGTTAGGTATGCAAGAGCAGTTGCTAGACACAGTATGAGAGGGAACACAAAGACATACTCATAGGTAGTGACATACACAGCATATTAGAAAGACAGTTGCGCTACCCTCCCTTCCCCAGCCATTACCTCCACTTCATCCTCTTTCACAATGCCTACTCAGCATATTTATAATTAATATTTATTAATCAGTCTTCCAGAATTGAAGTAGATTAAAGAAGACTTAAACTACACACTGCAAGAACATGGAAAGAAACCAGAGAGTAAATAAATGGTTTCCAAAGCTAAATCTGGGTGTTGATTAGTCATCTTATGTGATCAAGAGGCCATGAAAAAATTAACCTTGTAAAAGTGGAGAATAGTAATTTATTTTCCAAAAGTTCACATTTAAATTACAAAACACTCCAATTCACTTTAAAGGTATAGTGCACTCTTTGTTGTCTTGAGCACTGAGTGTGTGAAATTGGTCTGTTTTTGTCTACCAGTATGGAGCATCTTTGATCTGGATCTGTTTTTTTTTTTTTGTTTTGTTTTGTTTTTTCTCTTTTTGGGCTTTGGTGATTCAGACTGTTCTGAGTAATCATTACATGTATACACATTTCTACATGTATAGAAGTTACATGGATTGACACCTGTCTCTGGGAATAGTGACTTTACATAGTGCCAGTCTGTGTAGAAGCACCAATACAGACACAATAGCCTCTGACTCTCCCTAAGACAAGGAGGAATTTTGACTAGCACAAACCAAGTACACCAATAAAAGATGATCCAGCATTATATATCTGACCTGGCTCATATCAGGACAGGTATTGCAGTGTGATAATGCAGTGTAGATTTACCCAAAGATAAGCTCAGATCACAATTTGGTATGAACCCTCTTCCCCCCCCCCCGCCCCCCCCCCCCAAAAAAAAAAAAAAAAAATTCTATCTCTTCTAAACAGGTTTAGAGGTACAGCTGTCAGGCATCACTATAAATCTTCATGTCAGACATGTTGATAGCAGGTTGCATCCAAACCATAGTGATTAATTTGCACAAATAGCCAATTAGAAAGTGAGCGAACTGAGATTGTTCTATTGCAATGAAGATGTGGCATCAGTTCATCAGCTGGGATAAAAAAAAATGTCTGCATAGAAAGAACCAGATACATTAGTAATCTAATTAGCAGCAGTCCTGTTAGCAACCTAGATGAACAACTCTGCCAGTAACTTCTGAACCCACCACCTAATTCCCACGACAATTGGAAGAAAGGTGGAGGTAATTAGGCTCCCATTAGCAGCATGCACACCAGTGGCTGAATGGATGAGAGATACCTTATAATTGCTCTGAATAAAGGACAAGTTCAAACCTAGCCTTGCCTTCTGAGATCAGAGACTGCTTCAGTATGCCCTGCTGGTAAAGACACATACACTGAAGCTTGTTCTTGAGAGAAGTAGGAAGTTGAATGAGGGGAACCCAGCAGGTATCATCATGTCTTTGTACCACTCAGCAGCTTTCTGCAACACAGAGACAAGAAATGGGAGAGGATTTGGCATGTGGCCATGGGAGTGCAAGGGCCTACTAGAGCAAGCAGTTGTGTGAGTTTAACTGCAAAGTGACTCTTTCAGATGGAAACAAATATTTAACCAGACCTTGACTGTTCAGATTAGGCTACTTTACTCAGGTGGTTGAGAATCCATATATGTGGCAAACACCATAAATGCCTTATTTTTGAATTAATTCTCCAGCCTCTTTTGGACAAGAGTTTTCTTCTGGTGACTTCACATGTTGTAGTGGAGATGGCCCATGAAGAGACAAAGCAGGTGTGTAATTCAGAAAGCATATAAGTTGTCTCTTAGCCTCTAGAGATAAAAGGAATGGCTAACAGAGTAAAAATGCTTTAAGTAATTGATCAAGATTTCTTTATGAAAATATTCAAACCAGTCATTGTAGTTTCAGTCTGACAGATACATCTGAATTTTTTTTTCAGATTGACCTGAAAGTTTGATCAGGAATCCAGTTTTTCAGTGACCTGAAATAAATTATGGTTGATTTTGTGTTATGCTTTGGTTGTGCTGTACTGTTGATGGCATTTATTTATTTACTTATAAACTGCAGGGAAAGCAGATACTGTCACAAAAGCCCTGGCTAGATGGACTCAGCCATATCTTTATCTGTTCATGTACTGCCTTAGGACCCTTTAAGCAAAATGCTGGTATATTGGGTTTACATGCCAAGGAGGTTTTGGTAGGAAGGAAATCTCTGGGGGGAGCCCCATTTCCCCCTCTTGTATGCTGTGAAGATCTAATCCAACACCTATTAACTGGAAAGGGGAAGCCACCAACTTAAAAAAATAAATTTTATATACTTCATCAAGTCTTACATCTTACTATGACTGAATTAATTTCATAATTCTTAACCAATTCAATGAAATGATATCACTTATTTTCCCCTTAGATATAAACAAACACAATTCCCATCTTTTCCTCCTATTCATCACTGCATCCTTGGCAAGAACTTTTTCCCCTTTTTACTCTTTGTTGGCAAGCTTTCAAGGACAGTCAAAACCAAGGCTGAGAAAAATTATGACCAACCCACTCATGACTGTTGTGGCAAAACTGCTGCATTGTAATTGTACGGGTAGGTGGGGGCCTTTATATGTTTCAGCGGCCATTTACACCTTGATGGCAATGACAGCCACTGACCCTAAAAGGTTGAGTCAGGTAAGTGCTGAGCAGCAGAGTGGTGGGCTGAGCAGCTTTAACTACCAGCCAGGTCAGCAGCAGGAGGCTCAGCACCTCAAGGTTTTGGCCCCTGACTGTTGATATTTTAAAACTGCCTGGGCTGAAATGTCGATTCTAGCAAGGTTACTCATTTGTGCAGCTTGTTTCAGTAGGAAGGTAAGGTTCCTCATGAGTGTATGGCTGGCGACTCAGTTTAGGATCTGGCCTTTGAGGGTTCAAGGTGCTTCAGTTCTGCTGGGCTTCCCTGGGAGCTGATGACCTTTGGCACTCCGACAGGTCAATCCCTAGGAGCAGATATAAATGAAATACTCCCCACTTGACATCTCACAAGTCTATGCAGTGAAGATTGGCTAGCAGTATAATAGTTTGCATTTCGCTCAACAGATTGTTGTGATAAAGCCAGTTAAGTTATGATGTAATATTGACATGATGTATTGTTGACACGCAGTATGTTATAGCTGCAATTATAAGGCAGCTGGTAAAACTCTGTCAGGGTAGGGACCACTCTATAAGGGTGACTAACTTCAAAGCTAATTTGGCTGAAGTAAGGTCTGTAAAGCCAAATTAATTCTGCTACAAAGCTGTGAAGATATTCGGTTTTTAAGACTTAAAAGTTTAATCTACACTTTTCTGTCCTTAACAGCTGATCGGTCCCTTAAACTAAACCTGCTGGAAAAAATGTCAGTGCTACAATTACTGAAACCTTTATAATTTGTTCTGAGTCTTTGTTATAGGCTGTCCTTGGAGCTTTCTTTACCTGATTTTAATTAAGAATATATCTGAGCTTGGGAAAGTAATAGCTGAAACCAAAAAGAGATTTGAAATAACAGCGGTACAGGAAATATTCATTTGTATTCAGAACATGGGTTATTGCTAGCTGATACCCTTGATACTGTAGCCATTTTGTTCAGCTCTGTACAATTCTATAGATGAGCTCAAGAACTGATGTTATTATTATTTACACTTCCACAAAAATACACTTTGGAGTTTTAAATTAGGAATGTGTTTGAAGGTTTTATTGTTTTGTTCTTTGTCTTTTCCTGCTTTCCCTTGCTACTAGTTCAATTCGACTCCAAAAATTTTGGGGTGGGGGATAACTGGGAGATCAGACACGGGCTCCAGGACTCTCTGGATTGGAATTAGCACCCTGCCAGTCCTCTGCAAAGAGGATTTTCGTTGGCTGCTAACCAACACAGGACAATTTGGAAGCGTGCTTTCAGTTTTTAAGCCTGCAGCTTTAAGAGGACCTTAAAGGCCCCCTTACTCAATACTCTACCCACAAAACAGTTCTGCATAACACTGGGTTGTGATTTGGGTGGTCTGCACAACATTTCCAACATTTCAAAGATATTTTGTAATGGTGATGGGGGGGGGAAGGAGAGGATGACTTTATTCCTCATCTTGCTTTCAAGATGCCTTGTTTCTAACACTGACAGAGAAGAGGATGTACTGAACCTCGCGTGGTGTCAGATTCTGAATACCACACTTCTTCCTCATTAATTTTACCTCAGACCTATATGTATTCTTATCACGGAATACATCAGCAGCCATTACAAACATCCAGTTCTCCTCAAATTAAATATGTGCTTTAAACAATGATTGCTTTTCTAAATGTTCCTGGTGTTATTGGTGTAACAAAGGAATTTGAAATAGCTACTGCAAAACATGTTAGTAGATTGTATCTACAGAATAAAAACAAAATGATTCCCTTAATTGTTTTTGTTATAGCATGAATGCTCAACATAATGTAAACTGACTTTCTTAGCACAAAGAAGAGTGGCAGTGTTCTCATACCCTCTTTTTCAGAAAATCTGTCAAATGAGCAAGTGTTAACAAGGCAGCTGAAAACACTAGTCAGTGCCTGCACTCACATGTTTAATTAAGCATCACATACAGTACTAAAACTAGGTACCCTGCATGAAGTACATCAGAACTATTTGGAGACAAAAGCTTGGAAAATTACAGATCCAATTTGATCTATGTTTTTACTATTAATTATGCTCATAAAGAGCTTTGCAGGAAATTGAAATACAGCAGAACTTCCTTTGCTTATATCACTTCTGGTACTTTGTCTGGGAGATGTGCTCCAAAAAAATATGGGATGATTGTGCTGGTATCACAAATAGTGCTGCTGGAGTTCCTTTGCTCCCAGCTCAGTGTGTTAGACAGAGAATGGGAAACTGGGGCTCAGTTTTCTCTTGGGGAGCACTCCCCGTCATATTTCCCCTGGTAGCCTACTATTTAAGCAAATTGCTCTTAGGCTACCATATAAACAAAGAGTTAGGTGTTCTACCAGCTGAAGTTGGTTTACTTTCCCTGTAGGTACTCAAAGGTCAACAGAGGAAGATGATGTCCAAGAGCTGGGTACAAGACACAAGACTGGAAGTTCAGAAGCTTATCAGGAAAGACATTGTGTTGGGATCTGACTCCTAAAAGTGATTGTGCATTATATTAACCAACCATTCAGTAAAATATTGAAATAGTCATTTCAAGTAAGGACTGCAGAAGAAATCTCTCTCAGGAGCTGGATTTCAGGAGAAGGCTAAGGACAGTGATCCTTCACCAAGAAAATGAAAGCCTTTCTCCAAGGGTATGAGAGAGGCTGTTGCAGCTCCAAAAAGCATTAAATGTAAGATAGCATGTTCAGTACTGCCTACTGAGTAATATAGAGCTGTCTGCTAATCTCTGGCAATATCTCAGCATTTGTCAGAGTCATGATTTATTGAGCAGTGAGAGTGTTCCTCACCTTGCAAGATCAGGTCCCTAGATTGTAACACATTTTCTTGTTCACTAAAAAGGCTTATCCACAACTAAGAAATTAAAGAAACAGAGAGAGAGTTATTCTGTGACACCAGAAACAATGAAGGAAAAACTGTGTAAGCCTTGGCAAAACATCTCTAAACAGCACTTTGAGCTTGCAGCACAGCTCCTATAGCTCAGCTCCTGAAGTTTGTATAAACCCAGTGGGATCCTGCTGTGCTTGAGATGAAAGAGGGCTGAAATCTAAGTAATGGCCAAAGTCCAGATTTTGAAACAAAAAGGATTAATGAAGCCTGCTATCGTAGTGTACCTCTGATAACATCATAATTAGAAATTAATACAAGCACTTCATAAAGTCTGACACACTTTTCTGTTCCTTAGCACCATTGCTGTATCGTGTGAGCTTTCAATGCCTTAGAATAAAAGTGTATGTCAGAGTGAACTGGAACAGATTTCCTGAGACCAAAAGTTAGCAAAGTCACTGACACTACAGACTCGGAATGACTCTTTGGGTCATACACTCAAATGGCCAATTTCTTATATAGAATAATGGAACACTGAATAGATGCTACTGTGTTTTCCTGATCAGGCCAGACCATCACAAACCTCTCTGTGAGTTTAGGCTGCACGAGCTTATTTTTAAGCTCCCCTGAGAGCAGCAAGTTTGAAACTTCAGCTGATTTTTCTTTAAACCACTCCAACTGTTTTTTTCTTGTCTGATACCTCAAAGCGTCTGAAATTTTGCATTAATGCTTGTTTCTAAGCTTGTCAAGCATGAGAAGAAAGAAACACATATCAGTGGAGCGAAGCAGAGCCTTATCCTCTAGCTGTATCACTAGAGCATGATGAATTGGTGTTTAACAAAATTATTTAATGCTGCAGGCAATGACACAATTAAATCTTGCTTTTTTCTGTTACTTTTTTTTTTTTTTTTTTCCTGTACATGTAAGAAACTTAGAAATAGCTATAACTGTTATGTTGTTCCCAACCCCCATTGATCCTCGGTTCCTTAGTGAGGTATGACTATACATACATTTTGTGTTGAATTGTTCTGGGACAGTCTAAAGCTCTAAGGAGAAAAGTAACACCTCTAGTTTTCAAGGAAGTAATGAAGACATTAACTTCCTTTATATTGATGTGGCTGGGCTGAAATCTTCAGTAGACTCATGGGTTTTTAATTCAATTCTTCGCCCCTTTGAAGCATTTGGCATTGACTGCTCTTGGAAACAGGATATTGTACTAGATGAGCCACTGTTGCAGTCTCTGTGTTCCCGATTTTTTATTTTTTGAAGAGGATTTTGGGGTTGAATGTGACTTGTATTCAAATAAGTGTGATGTTTCTGCCCCCATAGACGGATTCAGGAAAAATATATTAAAAGTAACAAACAAAATATGGCTTAGGTGCTTCTGATGTGTAGATTATAAATGTGATATTTATCTCCAAAGAAAATAAGCACTTTCAAGTGATTTGCTTTTGAAGGATATGAGAACAATAGTGAGTTACTAACCACAGAGTTTCTCACACTTTCTGCCTGGTTAAGAAATAGTGGTTTGACAAGATTGTCCAATTGTGTATACTTTCTAAAATTAAAACCATGGCTAAAATAAAATGAAATTTACACAGAGCAAAATAAAATGTCTCAGCATCCATTACTACGCTTGCTAAAAATAGGGAATAAACGACAATTACTGCAAAATCTAAAGGCAGAATTGTTCATTTATTTATCAGCTACAAAAAGCATGGCATTATCAAATCTACTACTAAACAATGTGTTTTCATACTCACTCTACTAATGTGAGAAGGATCACTGGAGCCATAGAGAGACAGATTTAAGTAAAATTTGGTGATGACCAGAAGCATTGCTGTAATTAAATTGACATTAATACTAGCAGTTGAGAAAGTCATACAGAATTACAACACTGGGTTATTTGGCTCTGTTACTTTCACTTTTTATAAGGATTCCCGTTAATTAGACACAATGTTTAGATGAACAGTCTAAGTGGAAGTGACAATATTTTGGGACTGAAACCTGGTACTCAGCCACTAATATGTATGTGCTTGCAGCTTTGCCAGACAGAAAACCTGCTTGCTTGTTGGAGATGCTATTACCTACAGATCATCCCCTGCGCTGGTGTTTCAGCCACAGATGTGTTGTACATCTCTCTCTCTCTACTACATATATACAGACTTTGTCTGGTTATGGAGGATTAAAAATAGGTTAAAATTCACTGGTGCAGGTGTACTGTCTCTGATCCGAAGCAAAGTTTTTACTTAATGCAAGGCAGTTGTCTATTCTGTTTGGATTTTACATATTTCACCAGAAAGCCTCCAGGAACACAATCTAAGATGGAACTTTTAAAGATTCATAGCTGTCTGATTTAAAAACAAAACAAAACTTTAAAAAGTCAAAAAATCTGTATTTTAAAGATAATATTAACCAATATTGTATAACCAGTGTTCAGAGCATCCTACTTTATATTCTAACAATGTTAATAAAACACACATTTCTCTCATCATTCTCCCCATTACTCCATACAGCTTAAATTTCCCAAACTAAACTTACTTTATAAATTTTGTCTTAAACTTACTTTATAAATTTTGTTTTAAAAGACAAGCAAATAAACCTAGAAATAAATTCTCAGTTCTTGAATGTTCATTTGACTTAAATTTTTAATATGTAGTATCTTCTGCTTATATGGAAAATTCAAATTAATAATACTTTGACAGAATTTTAAATTGCCCATTTTACTTCTAGTAAGAGCTGTTGACTAGATGTTAAAGTTGTAATACATTTATACTGCTGGCTCAAAAGTTTTTTTTTTTTTTTTTTTTTTTTTTTTTTTTTTTTTGGCAGGGCGAAAGGCAAGAGAAACATTCTAAAGAGATCCTTTAACACACTGGGTGTTTTAGTCTCTCTCCTCTGTCTCCCCTCACCCCCACCCCATTGCTGTTCCATCACCTGCTCTGATGTTAATCAGAATGACTGGGTCATCTGCTTTTATAAGCTTGCTGGATTAATTCTTTTTCAAGGTCATCTGTGAATTGACTTTCATAACCAATTATAAATTGGATGGCATTTTAATATTCTACCCTTTCCCTGAGCTTTAATGTAGAAGTGATGAGAGACAAAAAGAAACCCAAAGGAGTTTGCATTTTAGGAAGTAAGATGATGATGAATGCCATTATCCAATACCTTTCTAATTTCTCCTGCCCTGGACACCCTTATCTTTTCCACTAAGTTCAGAGGGAGCTGAAAAAAATTAAACATCTTCCAGAAACAGTACTTTACTCTTTTAGTTAATATAACTGCATGTGATCTCTGGAGAAATCTGTCAATATTGGTATTTGAGGCACTTAAATCTTGACATTCAGAGTTCTGCACTGTTATGAATGCATCTCTATTAAGGCAACAGAAGCAGCTCTTTCTTTCTCTCTTTGATATTGTCTTTTGAAATTTAGCAGAAGAAGCAATATTTTCCTTCATTTAATTTTGAAAGACTTTGAAAAATTTAGGAAACAGCTTTTGAGGCCTCACACAGCAATAAATTTTAGTTGTGTAATCAAAGATATTTTCATTGATTTTTTTTTTTTTCTTCAGACCCTATTAGATACCTTCAGGACATTGAATTCAAAGAACACAGCTTACAAAGACCTGTTGAAAAGGATTTCTACTAGTCAAAGACTTCACAAACATTTTCTAGATGTACACTTCCCAGATGGCTGTGTTTAAGTGCAACCATAATATTTCCTCTTAAGCATCTTTTGACCTCATAATGCTAAAGCAATGGATTTTCCTAGACTGACTCTTTGGCATGTTTTCTAAGCATAGAAGACACGCTGTGGCTTTCTGTTTGACCCCTCAAAGACAGTGCAGCAGCCTCAGTTCTCCCAGACCAGTGCCTTCAAAGACCTCCAAGTTATCTCCCTCATCTTTCTCCTGCTCCATAATAATCAAATCAGCAAAAGAATTTCCCCAAAAGTTTAACCATACACTTGCACTCACTTAATTATTCACTTCAACTGAGCCAACTAGTTTATTTTTTTAGTTAGTACAAGAAATAGATATCAGTTAAAGTTAAACATTTTCTTGTTTTTGTTTGTGTACCACCCTGCAGTATTCTTTAGGATAAATTCAGAAATAAAATGAGGATGCCAGGATCCTTCTCTACTTATTCAGGGATTTTATTCCCAAATATCAATGCTAATGTGTTATTCACAGTCTTTGTCAAGATTATTTTAAAGTATTTTTAAAAATTAAAAATGAAACAATAAATAGAATGAAAAATGGATAACATTGTTGCTATAGAATTTGTTTTTCAAGGAGAATGCTGATGTTTGCCCAGGAGGATTTTGTTAGGGATTTCAGACTGTGATACAGAAAGAGGAGATATAGTGTTATCAGTATACCTGATCTACAAAGCCAACAGAAAGCCTGGAAGTAGAATTTGCCTACTTTGCTACAGTATTTTGGGAAAAGAGTAAGTTTTGTTCAGATAAGGACAGCCTTGAATTATGGTTTTGTTAGAGAACCATGCAAAACTCTAGGTTTTGTAGGGCTTTTGTTCTAAGGCACAAACAGGAGGTGACAGCTGCTTAGTGTTTCAATTTTGTATTCACAAGAATTGCAAACAAAGAACAAAATAAACAGCTTATACGACGAACCTTTCTTTGTGCTTGATTTCATTGCTTTTCAGTGCTGCCTGGGACTTATCCATATAAAATCAAGACAATAAATTCAGTTTTTGCCTGTCTCCTTTTTTTATACTTTCCTTTTGAAGCTATGTGGCAGGCAGATAGTGCTGGAAAAATAGCTGCTTGCTTCTTCTGCAAAACTTGTACAACACTGCATGTTACCCCACGGTCAACAAGTCTTTAGCCATTATCAAGCAGATGATTGCAGGAATGAGAATTAATCTGGACTCCTTGCCTAGACATAGGAGTGACAACTTGAGACTATTCAACTTAAAAATCAATGTGTTAAGGACAAAGAAGCGGAGGAGAGTCATGTCCTATCATCAATAATCTCTACCAGCCTCCCACCAGATCGTGTACTTTTTTTTTTTGTTTTTAATGCTTATAATCTACACCTGCTTATAAACTATAGGAAATATAATATCATGCTACAATTCTATATCAAATCTTTTTATCTTAAAAGCAGAAATCAGAATTAGTCTTGGACATGCTGAAATACTAATTCCCCAGTAATTTCAGTAACCTACTTCTTTACTGGATAATAGCCATTTTTCACTTCTGCTCTCTATAGTAACAAGACAATGTTAGACTGAAATAGATTTTTTTAATGCATTCTTCTAAAATTGAAATGCTGTTTTCTCCTTTCTAAGAAAAATTTTTTTGACATTCCCTTTTCAATGTCTTCTCCAGAAACTATTAATTTTTGCTTTCTGATATGCTTTAAATGGTATTCTAGCCTTTCCAAAACTAGTGGAAAAATTCACACTGCTATAAATGGAAGTAAGGATTTTGTTTTCCAAGTATGCACATTTGTGCACAGTTGTTCTTTTGTGCATACACTTGGGTAGACCACTTTAGATCAGCTTTCAAGCACATCTTTCACAGTTTTGCCATGATCCCTGCTCACTCAGCCTCTTTCGCTGTTTTTCAGGCACGGAAAGTTGTTTTAAATGGCACAAATTCCATGCAGGGAGACCTTGTGCATTCAGGCAGGGAATCTATTGTTTATGTGCACTAGGGGTAATCTATAAAACACACTGAGAAGTACAAGTTGGAGTCAAATAGGTCACCTTAGAAAATATGGGAGACGGCTGCAAAAAATTTGTTGTTCCTACTGAGGTACAAAAATGATGCCATTTTACCCACACTTTTGAATTTACTTTCTGTCAGCACAGGAGCAATTGGGTTTTATTCCTGCAAATGCGTATGACTTTTGAGGATGTTTGCAACATTACATGTTGCAGCTTGACACAGGCATGGCATGGCACTTCCACCTCCTGAGGGGGTCACTGTGTCTCGCAGAGGAGCCACAGAAGTGAGCAGCACATGCTGGGCATGGTTATACACACCACCAGGTACAGTGTTCATTTAACAATGCAATGCCCAAGAAAGGAAAGAGATGAAATGTCTGGGTGCACCAGGGGAATGACCAGAACCCCTTGATTTGTCCTGGCCCTCCCTCTGATGTTATTGCCCTTGGGCAGTTGGGAAAGGAGAGGCTGTGCATGGAGGGCGGTAACATTTCAGGCCAACACACATTCAGGCTTCCCATAAATCCATATGCAAATGCCTTAGCTTGCAGACACACAAACCAGGATGGGGAAGATGAGACGCAACCCACCTCCATCTGCCCTCTCCATGTCTTCTATCCAGGCCTGGAGCACAGGGAGAGGTCCAGCCTGGCAGGGTTCCTCCCCTGAGGCTTCTCCTCCCGAGCAGGAGGTGCACAACTGCTCTTGGCCACATAAGGAATGATTCCCAGCGGTCCCCGTGCCGTTCTCCTACCTCCCCTCACTCCTCTGCCCTCCCTTGAGTGTGGCAGATTTCAAAATTAAGGGTGGATTGGGGGGATCGGGAAGGTCCATTTTCAGTCTGCTCCTTTTGTATAAGAGGTCTTAGCCAGTGATGCAGCTATGCTTCCCTGGCCTGGAACACATTTTACACTGCAAAATAACTTTTTCTTACTTCATAACATGATGTAAAGATGCCATGAATCTATAGAAAGCTATACCACAGACTGAGTGAGACTCAGAATGCCAAAAGCACATAAAGGTCTTACAGACATTTGTTTTCTTGTCCCATTACTGGGCCCATGCGATCTAAGGCTGCAAGTCCCACATTTGTATTCAAGAGGTCATTTGTCACACACAGACAAATAAATTAGGAGGAACCTTAATGGTGACAAGCATACAAGACTACTGAACAGTAGAGGCAGTTCAGGCCCTCTGGGAACTATGAGAGCAAGGTTTCATGGTCCTCTCATCCAGTTGCCATAAATCCAGTGTATCAGCAATGAATGTATTTAAGTACATCTTTGAACTGGCATTGCATATACACATGCAGTTAATACGTGTGATTATACAAGTTTAAACTTAAAGTCTAAAGCTGTAGGTCTATATAAAGCCTACTTTTCAAGGAAAGATGATTCATGTAACACTTGCTTAACATAAAAAAAAAAGTAATTTAAATTATTCTAAGATTTCTTAATCTTGTTTTACTTATTTGCCTGGGAGAAAACAGTGTCTCTTTCAGACTTTTTTCATAAGCATGGGAAATTCCCCCCACATTAGAAAAAATTATATATATATATATATTGTGTATGTTGTACAACCAATTATAATTAAACCAGGAAGCTAATCTTTACAGTGTCAGAAGGACATGATAAATTCTCTCTGTAGTGATTAATATGGCTATTCTGGCAGGGGGGATTCAGAACTGGAAGCTTTATCTCTTCTGGCTGTCTCCCTTGTCTGTCTTCCACCAAAGAATTGGCTAAATTAAAAATACTGACCCAGCCCCCTTCCTGTTTCCCCTGGAAATGCTACCAATTGTGAGCAGTAACTTGAAGTCATAATTATTTCAGCATCTTTATTAAAATATAATGTTGAGATTTTAGCTGAGATTAAGTGTATTCATTGCCCTAAATTTTATTAAAATGAAATATAAAGTCTGGGGGAATTACTGAGATTTTTTCTCCTCCTCTTCCCCCCCCCCCCCTTTTTTTTTTTTTAATATTTAAACTGTAAAGAATTAAAAATCCCTTTTTCATACATTGGTGCAAAGATCAGCTAAGACTAAAACCAATACATTTAAAAGGGAATGATTCTCACTGGCTTTACAGCAGCAAATATTGCCATCCTGATTCTGAAGTGGCAAGAGGCAAACACAGAACATTTCAGCAAAAAGCACTGTTTCTCTAGATGTTTTGGTGAGAGCTCTTTCCTTTGTAAAGCAATCTGAATATAGCAGACAGATCTCAGTTTAGGATTGACTTCAAAGGAACAATCTGTCAAATGCACTATGTTCCTAACTCAGCTGAGGATGGAGACATACTTAAGGGCTTTCTGTCTGGAAGTATGAAGGAAAGGAGTTTTGCTGAGACCAAATCCCCAGTTAGTATACTTCCAGTAAATCAGGAAAGCGATATGTAGTCAGTCTACCTTAAAAAAAATATTAAAAAAAAAAAAAAAAAGAAAGAAAATAAAGAAAAAGAAAAGAAAAAAAGACAGCTTAGTGATTAATATGCTTACTTGAATGTCAGATATATAAGTTCAAATCCTTCCTCTGTCAGATTGTGGAGCAGGGATATGAAGCAAAAACCTCATGCTTCTGGAAAAGATGAAGCAATCTTACGTAGGTTTCTGTATCAGTCTCTTCTGAAAAAAAAAAATGTTACCACTGGATTTAAAATACAGAAATAATCACTGCAGCACAGCTCTGCTTCGTTGTGAAAAATACTGTAGTGTTCAGGCTACAGGACTTCCCTGGTGTGCCATCTGACTGCATTCTGTGCAAGACTTCATGCAGTGGTGTGACTGGCTGTTCGATTGACCTGTGATCAGAGGATAAGAATAATACAGGAGGGAAGGTTCTTAAATTTGATGTCAAGGTGTACATGGGGGTCTAGTGGGAAAAATGTAGATTGCTTTACAGGTAGGAAAAGGGGAGTGTAGGGGAATTGTCTCTGGATGGCTAATCACAGCACAGTGGGGATTTTGAAGATCCACTCTTGAACTGGAAATGATAGATTGATGCCTAAAGTCCTACATAGATACATTTGGGTGCTCTCAGGGTAAAATATGCAGGACTGACACTACACAGTCAGAATGGAAAGGAATGGGATGGAAAGTCTGTGTAGAGCAAACCCATTGCCTCCAATCTTCCCTCCATGTTGCCACAGTTGCAGTTCCAAGAACCTGCAACCTTATCACTAAGCAGTCTCCTGGTGTCCAACCTCCCTACCCAGGACAAGTCTCTATGGCATGCCCACACTGGAGCAGAAGCAGACATAAGCAGGATGTGCTTTATCAAATAAGCACATGGTATTTGTAGATGACACACAGTAACTATTGTTCTTAGTTTGTTTATGCTTTATTCCCTGTCACTCTGCTAATTTATTACTGGCCTGATCCTTATCTTTTACTGACAGACATCAGAATCATTTCTAGACCTCTGGGTGGGGAACGGTTTGACATTTCTTTTCCAGTTAAGATCGATATCAGATCAGCAGGAATGGGTCAAACATTTGTAGCTCTCATTCCTTTATTATTTATTAATATTCAATTGTCTCTAACCTCTTATTGACCCATCCTATTCAACTAATATTAAACTAAGGCCCTTTGAACCAAGTGCCAAGTGTTGCAGCTGGATTGCAGGCTGTCAGCCTCAGTAATGGGCAGCTAGAGGGACAGCATGCTTCCCTCAATGCTACTGTTTGCCTTACCTCAAAAAGTGTTACTGATAATGAGCACACCACCCAGGGAATTTGGTCTGCCCATAGTGTTCATCACTGGCTAAAATAAACTGCAGTTTCTAACCTCTCCCCCGCCTTACACTACAGTTGATGAAGGCTGAGGAACAAATTGCTGTGACTGGGCTTTTGTACCACACAACATTTGACAAAGTATATGGTGGCTGAAGTCTGAAACTAGCAGAGCAGTGATGACAGACCCTCCCTTTAGGGAAATCCCATGCACATAAACAATCTTCAAGGACAGCCTGTGGCTGGCATTACTCTAAATGAAGCCAGGAAGTGAGGCTACTGTTTGTTCTCATAGGTTACTATTCACGATTTATTTTAAATATGGTTATATATATATATTTTGTTTGTTTGTTTGTTTGTTTTTGTTGTTGTTGTTGTTTTTTTTTTTTGTTTTGTTTTGTTTTGTTTTCAGCTAAACAATAGGTAGGACTTTATTTTATCATATGAATAGGTTATGTATTTTTCTCAATGATGCCCAGAAAAATAGGGGACAAATAATAACAAATGTTCATACATGGACAAAAGAGTCTGGATCTGCAGGTTGTGCATGTGCACTGCTGCTTTTACACACACACACACACCAGCACACAACCCAATGGATTGGCTATACACTCAGGTGGAAGCCAGTATACCTAGTTCTACTGGAGATTCATGATTGTTGCATGTTGTCTGCTGCTCTGTGATGTTAATATTAGTTAAATTTGAAGATATTTTCACAGGACCTGTGAAAATAAAAGGAATCCATGGCCTGTAACACAACCTACACACACAAAAATAACATTACAATAATCATAACAAAAAAAACATGCTTGTGGATGAAAATTGCAAGACCAAGTCTACTTTGTGGGTACATAGCTGTTAATGTTCTCCTGGAGAAGCTGGCAGCCAATGGCTTGGACAGGTGCATGCTTTGCTGGGTTAAAAACTGTCTGGCTGGTCATGCCCAGAGTGTAGTAGTGAATGGAGTGAAGTCCAGCTGGCGACTGGTCACCAGTGGTGTTCCCCAGGGGTTGGTGTTGGGGCCCATTCTCTTTATTATCTCTATTGATGACTTGGATGAGAGAATTGAGTGTACCCTCAGTAAGTTTTCAGACAACATCAAGTTGGGGGGAAATGTCAATCTGCTGGAGGGTAGGCAGAGGGACCTGGACAGGTTGGATTGATGGGCAGAGGCCAATGGGATGAGGTTCAACATGGCTAAGTGCTGGGTCCTGCTCCTTGGCCACAACAACCCCATGCAGTGCTACAGGCCTGGGGCAGAGTGGCTGGAAAGCTGTGCAGAGGAAAAGGATCTGGGGGTGCTGATTGATGCTCACCTGAACCCAGCCAGCACCGTGCCCAGGTTGCCAAGAAGGCCAATGGCATCCTGGCTTGTATCAGAAATAGTGTAGCCAGCAGGAGCAGGGAGGTGATTGACCCCTGTACTCTGCTCTGGTGAGGCTGCACCTCAAATACTTTGTTCAGCTTTGGGCCCCTCACTACAGGAAGGACATCAAGGCTCTGGAACGTGTCTAGAGAAGGGCTACGAAGGTGGTGAAGGGTCTGGAACACAAATCCTGTGAGGAGCAGCTGAGGTAACTGGGGTTGTTTAATCTGGAGAAGAGGAGGCTCAGGGGAGACCTTATTGCTCTCTGCAGCTACCTGAAAAGAAGGTGTGGGGAGCTGGGGGTTATCCTCTTCTCCCAGATAACTGATAGGACTCGAGGAAATGGCCTCACGTTGTGCTAGGAGAGGTTTAGGTTGGAAATTAGGAGACATTACTTCTCAGAAAGAGTAGTCAGGCATTGGAAGGGGTTGCCCAGGGAGGTGTTGGAGTCACTGTCCCTGGGGATGTTTAAGGAAAGACTGGGCCTGGTGCTTAGGGACATGGTTTAGTGGGTGACATTGTTGGTAGAGGGCTGGTTGGACTAGATGATCGTGAAGGTCTTTTCCAACCTTAATGATTCTATGATTCTATGTATGGAATATGTGACTGTGTCTTCTGAACTGGGTTTGCTAAGCAGAAGCTTGTTTTATTCTTTGTGGAAACAGTTGGTCTTTGGTTTCCAGCATTTATAGACCTTAACTGTTAAAAGGTTTTTTTTGAAAACAACATTCTCATAATATCATAACAGAGATGTTTTATTTATTTAATTTAAATTGAGAAAGACTGTCACTACTGCTAGGATCTTAACTGCAGCATGAAAGAAATACAGCCATGACCCATCCATCACTTAGACATTAGACATTTCTGGCAAGTAAACACTTCCTTACTTAAAGTATAATTTTAATTTTTCTGCTTTAACTAGACATGGACTAACGCCCCAGTTCTGAACACTCCACATCCTGGAGCATGGAAACTCCATGGGCAAATGCCAATTTTGTTTCTTGAGCTTATCTCTTTTCAAAATTCACTCCTTCCAGAGTATAACAATAACTTCCTTGTGATTTTTATGTAACATAAAATTTCAAGATCCTAGGTACCATTTTATGAGCATAGAGCCGTTTAAGACAGCAAGAATAAGTATCCCTGCACATATTTGAAATACAAGTACAAAGAACAGCACTTCTTGTCTTTATAAATGGGAAAAACAAAACAAAACAAAACCAACCCCAACATCATGCTGTACAGCAAGATCTTCTGAAATCTCCTTCTATAGTACACAAGTAATTTAAAGTCTCTGCTTCTATCTTTTGCAAGCAAACAATGAGGTACATTTGAGACATCTGACCTTCTGGAGAAGGAAATGCTTCAAGAAAGGGGGTTATTTATAAAGGGAAAGGGGGAAAATGCATCAGTAAAGTGAACTAAAACCTTTTAGGCTGTCCAGTCTCACAAAACGAATGGCAACAGATATTTCTATAAAAGGCACTCTTACCTCTTATGACCTCCACAACAATTAATTCACTAGGCTCAGAATACTCTTCCTTCCTTTTATTTTTTTTCATTCTGAATTAACTGCTTGTGTAGACAAGCATCTGCTGCCTCTCCATCTCACAGCTGCTCTCTCTTGAATTTATTCTTACTAACTTGTATTCCTTGCCCATTTTCAAGCAAATAGTTCAAGACTCTCTCTTAAATGGTCAGTCTAGGCAAAATGCCAGGAAGTGAAATCACCTCTTTACTACTAGATTTCCTTCTATTTTACTTTATTTCCCTAGGAAAGTTTGTCTCATTCCAAATAATCTGCAAGTCCCAAAAGCCTGTTAGATAATTGCAGTTCTACGAGAAGATACTAAAAGTATGGGCTTTTTCACTTCAAATGAAAAATCATTAATTTTACAAAATGTTTTTAGCTTGGTAAAACTTGTTAGAAGATTAGAAACCTATAATAGGATATAGGTGAATTTGAGTTAATAGCTCATTCTTCACTTTTTTTTTTTTTTTTTTTTTTTTTTTAATAGGATGTGAGGAAATCAGAACTGCACATATTTTCCCAGACCTTTGAAACCTATGACTTAAAAAGCCTGCTGATAACATCCCTATGGACCAGAAGGGAAATGGCATAAAGAAGGTGTCAAGCTCATTCTGACAATAATGCTTTTTGAGGATTGCCTTTGAGCCACAAAATTGTTTTAAGGCTTTGAAGACCCCTCGGTCCATAGTGTGTCTCCCACAGCTGCCTATAGGAATATGGTTGAGGAACTGTACGCAGTCCTTACAGGGTAACTATCTTTTATTTTATCTGTCGTTCTTATCTTGACCACGTGTTGACTGCGCTACATTGCCTGGAATCAGACTGCTCTGGGGGCTGCCCAGCTGTGCAAACATGCCTAAGGTCACCACCATTTCATGTACCAGCACACATGCAGGGATACGGCCCCTTGGCTCCCTCTGCTTTTCCTAGTGCTTCCACACTAATGAGCGATATTAAATCTACCGTCTTTTCTTTTGATTCCTTCCCTATTCTCTATTTTTATCATGCCTACTCATTTTATTCTGTGCAACAGCTCCCCATTCCTTCAACTTAACCCTTCACTATACTCTCAGCCTTATTTTAACACCACACTGCTTGGGTATCACAGAGGTGGTGTCAAACATTATGAGATTAATGACAGGAGTAATATTTACATTCCTTCCCCCCTCTTTTAAACTCCTTATAGAGTTATGAAGACAAAAATGACAAATTTAATACCAGTTTACACTTAAAACAACTCCTTGAAATCACAAGTACTTAAACTGTCTTTATTTTCATATATATTTATATGCAAATTTTACATACAAACATTTAAATACATGTACACACACATGAACACAATTGAAATCTTGAATCAATTGAAATTGAAACGGATTTTGCAGCATGTAGACACTTCATGTGAACCACTAGAACATCAAATCAAAGCCCTGGCCTCTGCTGGCTGTTATTCAAGGTACAGAGAAAATGATGCATGGAAAGTTGTTCATGCCATCACCCATCTCAGTGCTGTTAGTAGTTATGACACTGTTAGCCACAAACTAGAAATATGGTTATACCCTCTTTGCAGTTCCTGTGGCCCCCCCTCACATCACTGTGTGCTCAATATGAACCTCAAAAGGGGCAACCGGACACTTCTACATAACATAGCAGATCTGAAGTCTTTGGAGATTGGGACAGAATGAGTTTGAATTATCCAGTCAACAAAAGGAAGGCTAGAGTGAGAATAAAAAATATTTATAGACTACGGTATTTTTGGAAAAGATTTAAAGTGTTTAATTTGAGAGTTCTGGAGTTCATTTCCCCTAGCTAAATACAGTATTGGATTTTTTTTAATAACTCATGGAAGTGTTAACAGTATACATTATTTTCTTGCATAATTTGTAATAGAAACATGAACATCAAAACTAAAACAGGCTTTAAGGGCAACATATGCATATTGGGTAACACTACAGTCACATCTTTTGTTTGTTTGTTTGTTTTTGTCAACACATTCCATCTATTAAATGCCACTTCATAAGATCAAGATTAGTTAAATTTTATTTCCACATCATCAGTGTAACACATATATCACTGTGCTCATAACAGCAGTTAAACATCATTACTTTTTTTTTTTTTAAAGTCTCTTAGCTACGTGATAATGTCACTGGAAATTGTTATTACAGTAGACAGGAACTCGCATGACCCCTGCTGGGTTATCTTTTCCAAACTGTATAAGTGAACCTTGTTATCTGTATAGCCCTTTTTAGAGATGAATAATTAAATTCTTATGGTCGTGGAAGTTGTAGAAATAGGATAAAAAAGAAAGGCACACCAGATTTCACCTGGCAGTTTTACTCCCTGTTGCAAGTTACTTAACTGAATGCAGTGAAATTCATGAGAAATCTTGGCACACTGATGAAATGAGACAGTTCTCACTGACTTCAAGAGTATCTGTTTTTTTAACTTAGGCATTTTCTTAAAGAATATAATGTATTGTGAGAAAATTTTGCTTAAACACCGCTTCAATGTGAAATGTAAGGCTGTCTTATTATTTGGTCAACCACTTCTTAAACACAGTTATCAATTTCATGAAGCACTGAGTGAGAGAGGGAGGATAATATTGGAGGTACGTCAAACAACCATGATTCTCACTTGTTCAAAATACCTCTTTCCAATAGGATATTTAAATTATTACCTATCTCTTGGCAAAGCACTGAAAGACGGGGAATATGTTTTGACTTTGATCACAGTAAATTCAACAGAAAGATGTGTGGATCCAGTTAGGATGTTCGTTGGGATGAAGGAGAAGGAACAAGTTCACAGGGACAATGCAACCCCTTAGACTAAATAAAAGCTGCTTCTGCCTTTAGATACAATTTGCAGGTTTGTGGCAAAAAGGGCAAACAACATTTTCCAGACATTTTCCTGTATCCCCTTTGGTTATCGGAAATGTCAACAGCCAGTTGAGCTACTTTACTCCTAACAAACACATCATAGTGTAATGCAATCACTTTACTTGTCCCCTTCACAGCCAGGCAGATCTGTTACTGCACCATCCATCTCCTCTACTTTGGCAAAGCAAAATGCAGTTCTTAGTAAAAAAAGGATACTATACCTCTTTGCAATCCTACTTGCAATGAAAACGTATCCCCTTAAGCCCTAGCAGTTGTAAAGCATGTGCCTGAATATGGCTGACATATTTTCTGGTTACTCACAAAAAGAATAGTTTTAATTTACCATGTAAAAATGCAAGAAATAATCCACCATAAACAAACAAACAAAAAACCTAGTTTTATTAGTTTTATTAATTTGCTCATTACTCTTTAATCAAAGCATACCTATTATTATAAGGCAGACATGGTCACACAATGAAACAAAATAACTAATTGCTCTCAGTAAAATTGCAATTAAAGGAAGCCATTGTTATCTTCAGAAGCTCAGATCTTACAGGCAGGAGTCTAAGAAACAACTATAGCTAAATAAAGCTTTTACTATTGAGCAAAACAGCTACATTAGGACTTAGACATCAATTGGTTACAAAGCAGTCCCATTCACACAGTAAAGTCTTCTTTATATATAGAATTTTAACTGCCTCACACGTTGACTGGTGTGTGAGCAGCTAATCCTCTCATTAAAGAAAGGAATTCTTCAGGAAAAGCCCTACGAAGGCACTTAATGAAAGGGTGTTTTCTTATTTGCCTAAAATGGAACCAAAAGAACATTGAAAACCAGAGGGAGAGCTGCTGTCTGGAGATCTAGTAGACCTGGTATTTTTAAAATATTTTGCAGGACTCTTGGGTGCAGCTGCAGGAATACAAGCAGATCCAGCAGACAAACAGCTCCCATCTCTATTCCCTGCTGCTTAAAGCCTTTGGCATCGGCATGTAGTGTTTGCTGTTTCTGTTTGGTATGAATTCCTCTGATGAGACAGGACTGCCCAGGGCACTGGTGGATAACCTGTTATTTCTAAATGGCTGGTTCAAATGTAGCCTAGGAAATTAAACTCATGGCCTGTGTGAAATGAGAGGGTAGTACCTGCCAATTATCTGGTGGACAGGCCATCACAAACAGGTCACATCGTGCCCTTGCTGACAGTGGAAAAGAGAAGCAAGGGAGCAAATGTTTTTAGAGACTGAATTGCATTTTCCTCTCTGGGGACACGGCCTGAGGTCTGAAGCACAACAGGGAACTATTTTGTTCCTTCTATTTTATTCATCATGTTTATAAAGGTTTGTTTCTATTCAGCTGCAATACATTAGCTCCATTTTGAAAGAGAAAAGAGATGAAGATGTAGGATTACAGGTGCGTATTAGGCAAAGCCTTGTCAGCAGTCCTGAGCAAGATGGCAGCAGTAAATATAACTTATGGCCTCCAATATAACAAACTCTCCTCTCCCAAACCTATCATCAACTATATTTAGCTCAAGATACCAAGTTGACAGGTATTTCTAGAATTGTAGCCTTTGTGCATCATCAAGAGCCATCACTGGACCAGAGGAATGGTCCATTTAGTTTGTGTATGTTCAAGGCTGGATCCAGTGAAGAATTAGCGATCTGAATATGAGATGTTAACAGTTTCCAGATGCAAACTGTGCTGCATCTCCGCAGCTGGGAGCACTGGCAGACTGCAGGGATCACCCTGTGCTCACCCACACGGACATGTGGCTGGGCACCTATGCCCTGGTGCACTGTGGAGAGGAGTGAGTGTGGGGCAACAGCTCCAGCAGGCAGCAGAGCTCTTGAAACACTTTGGTGGCACCATCATCTATATGTCTTGATTAATCAAATTTCTAATTTCCTCTAGAATTCAATCAACAGGTTATTGTTTGGTTATAAAAACCTGCTTTCTATAAAACTAAGTCTACTGCCACCCAAATTTAATTACACTCCCAGCTGTATATAGTAAATTTAATGTAACTATTTTTACTTAAGCAGTTTGTGCTCTTGAAATATAATAATTGTAAGAATATAGGCAATATTTGACCTAGTTTCAGTTCTGCTGAATAGTATGAGAAAAAAAAAATACAAACTGAATGTAATAGTCTGCTTAAACACAGTTATGAACATGTGAATTCAGTTTAGCCCTAATCCAGTTTTTCTATTTCATGTATTTTGAAATGCTGCTTTGCTAACTCTTACAGTTGTGCTAAACAGAATTTCTATATATGTGAGTGTCTAGCAGGACTGTAAAAGCAATTAGCAACGTTTGCCCAAAGTAAAAATTAAGTAACTAATAGATACATATTTTGGGGACAGACTTAATTATTGTATTTTCTATAGATCTCAAAAAGGTATTTAAATCATTCTACTTGAAAAGACATAAAGAACTTTTGAAAGTCTACTTTATTTTAAAATAAAAAGAAAATCTTGTTAATTATTGAGAATTGACCAAATGGAACAAAGGAAGCTAGGACATATATATTTTTATTTTTATTTTTATTTTTATTTTTATTTTTATTTTTATTTTTTTATTATTTTTTTCTCTTTTTTTCTTTTTTATTCTCTGTGCTCACCTTGAAAATAAGAATGCAAAGGCTATCCAAAATATGGGCAGAAAATGGAGGTTAAAAGCACCTTGCACCTAGCTGCAGTTTCATGTCATGAAGTATTCAGGAAGAAGACAGACAAAACAAGGAATTGCTAGCATTGTCTCTTAAGCATTAACATCTCCCTGGGTAGATATACACAGGAGCTAACATATCTACCATGGTAGATATACCATGGAGCTACATACTGGATACCATGGATGTATTTTTTACAGAACTGATAATAGATGGTTTTTTGCCCCTTTGCCCCTCATCTTCTTGTTGAAAATTTAAAAAATGAAAAGAGAGATTTTGTGAATAGAGACCACTGTGTGCTTCCTGCATTCATTTTTGATTCAGGACACAGGGTCTGGGGCAAGTGGAACAGCCTGAATCTAAGCTTTTGATTTTTCTTCTGTATGGCTTACTGCAGTTCTGACATTGCATTGGTAGCAGCAGAAGCTACTGGGCTTCATGAGGACACTGCCTCTAAAACAGTTTGTCACGACAGTTTCCTGCTGGAAAGCTTGTAAAATTTGCCAAATATTTAGTATATTTAGAAAATATGAAAATATACAGCGCTTCTGAGCTTCATCACATTGTATGTCTGTATGCTGGTCTTTCAACTCCTTCTTTGACGAAGCCAGAGAGAATAAGTGCGGGCCTAGAGTCAACGAGATCCATGCAGGTCAGTCTCAAACTAGTTGAATCAGGCTTATCATTCACATTTATTCCACCTGGGAAGAAATTAAATTCTTAAGAATGGGCTGTAGAGACACAGAGCCTACTAGCATGCTTGAGCAGGGAGGGGACTTTGTTCAGGACTGAATCCATGTGGAGCCTCAGTCCAAGACTGTAGAAGTCACTCCTCCAGAAACAGAAGCTACTGATGAACCTCACTTTTTAAAAATGACTCCATATAAATGACACTTTTTCATTTTTCCTGCTAATTTATTTGCTTTTTCTGAGTATTCAGACTCTAGGAATCTGTATTGCATCACACTTGCTAAACTAAAAACATCAACATGGGTTCTTCTGGAGTGAAAGCTGGAAAATGAAATGCACATGTATGTATTGGTTTTATGCCACATAAAATGCCTGGGAATGAGATTCTGATGCACCTGAACGTTCATGTGAGGTAATGGTAGAGCGGTACCACAGTATGGAGTATGAACATGAAGCAGCATGCAAACTGCCGGTGGAAGAACAGTTGCGGCAGCTCACTTAAGCTCACTTAAAAACAACCCACTGGACATTGGCGCAGACACCTCTAAATGCGTTCAGGCCAACTTTCTCAAAACATGAGTGTGCAATCAGTTCTGGCGAGTGTTTGCCTGATGTTTTGGGTTCGTCGGGGCTGCCCTGCTTCACCTAACCCTCGTCCCCTCAGCTTTGAAGGCACGGCCGCCGCCGCTGGGCCTCCGGGCCTCGCTGTCCCTCTCGGAGCCAGGGCGGGCACCGGGACTTTTCCACCCTCTCCCCGCCGCCGCTGGAGCCCCGCCAGCCGGGGCCGGGCCAACGCTTCCTCGCTGCCCGCCAACAAACGGAGGATGCCGAGGTCAAGCCCGGCTCTTGACACGCTTCCTCCGGCGGCCCCCGGGGGAGGGCCGTGGGCGCTGGGTGGGCCAAGCCGAGCCGGGCCGAGCCGAGCTCCGCCACAGCCGCCGGGGCAGCCCTCGCCCCTCGGCGACGATGAGGCGGGCAGGGCCCTGCTGCCTGCTCCTGGCCGCTGCCTGCGCCCTGGGGCGGCCCCAGCCGCCCACCGCCGTCCGCTGCCAGGAGGCCGGCGCCTGCTTCAGCGCCCACCTCGCCAACGCCTCGTACGGCGAGGCTCGGAGCGCCTGCGGCCGCCGACGGGGCCACCTGGCCTGGGTGGGCAGCGAGCCGGAGCTGCAGCTGCTGCTGGCGCTGCTGGCGGAGGTGGCGGCGGGGCCCGGGCTCTTCTGGCTCGGGCTGAAGAGGAACGTGTCCGCCTGCACCGACGGGGAGCAGCCGCTCCGCGGCTTCTCCTGGGAGGGCTCCGTCGACGGGGCGGCCCCGCGGGAGGTGCCGGCGGCGCTCGGCCGCTGGGTGAAGGAGCCCGTGCGGAGCTGCATCTCCGCCCGCTGCGCCGGGCTGCGCCTGGCTGCGGCCGCCACGACCGACCGGGACTGGGGCTGGCAGGAGCAGAAGTGCCAGCGGCAGAGCCTGGGCTACGCCTGCAGGTACGAGGACGAGGGCGCCTGCCCCGACCTGCGCCCCGCCGCCGCCCTCGGCCTCGACTACCGCCTGCCCTTCGCCGAGCACAGCGCCGCCCCCGGCTTCAGCCCGCCGGGCACCGTGCTCTCCGTGGCGTGCCGCGGCGGCGAGGTGCTGCTCTCCTGCCAGCCCCAGCCCGGCGGCTTCGCTTGGAAGGGCACGGACGAGCCCGTCTGCCCCTGCCCCTTTGGCTACCTGCGGCCCGGCACCGGGCAGTGCGCCCCGGCCGCCGAGTGCCGCGATGCCAGCGGCGGCCTCGCCTGTGACTGTGCCCCGGGCGGCCCGGACGGGGCGCCCTGTGCGGACCCGGGGGCGGCCCCCACAGCTGCGGGCGGCGGCCGTCCCTCCACACCGGGCCCCGGCGGCTCCCCGGGGCCGCCCGTCACGCCGCCCGCCGGCCGGGGGCAGCCGGCAGCCCCGCCGCCTTCCTCCACCTCGTCCTCCGCCTACTCCTCATCCTCCAACTACGTCTTCATCCTGGTGGCGGTGGCGGTGGTGGTGCTGGTGATCCTGGTCATGACCGTCCTGGGGGTCTTCAAGGTGTGTTTCAACAAGAAGCCGGAGGACGGAGGGGACAAGGAGCCGGCGGCGGGCGGCAGCAAGGCGGAGGCGGGCGGCGCGGAGCCGCGAGGGGCAGCGGGCGGCGAGTAGGGGCGGCGGGCACAGACCCCTGTCCTGCGCCTGCCGGTCCCTGCCCCACGCCACCCACAGCCTCCAAAATCACCTCTCACCGGCAGCCGCAGCCGTCTGCGGGTTTCCCTTTTACCCATAAAAACTTTCCCGGGGGCCTTGGTGGGAGCAGCTGAGAAGTGGACGCTTTGGACCGCTCGTGCCTTGAGATTTAGACGTCGTTCCTCGACCGGAGGCTCTCCTTTTTGTGCTCATTGCTGGGACGTTTGGAGATGTGAACCGTCGTAATTTTGGAGGAAACCGTGACCCATACTCTTTCAGACTGATAGTCTTACAAACAAAGAGCATTTCTGTACCTTGAAGGTCACAAAGTTGCTAAGGAAAGGGGAGATTAATGGGGTTTCAGTTTTATATTTCAGCTGATGGAAAGAATAAAGGATTATTTAAAGCCTAAATCGCTGCTCTGGTTGTAACTTCATACAATATTCATTTTTATTGTAGCAGAACAACAAATTTTCCAGTTACAGCTTTGCTCCTAGGGTGTGTCGGTACGAAACTTGGTTTCTGCTTGCAGCTTTGGGATCCCTTGCAATCACACAAGGTTCCTGCACACTTCTCACACTGTGAGACGGGTTAACATGGGTCCACTACATTCGAATCCCACTCTTTTCTGAAATCTTGTTTTCCACGGAGTCCCTTGAGAGCAAGGAAAGAAGGATTCACCCTTTGTGCCCCTTTCTAATCGAGGTAAACACTTCCTCTGTGATTTCCCTTTGGAATTTCCCATAAAGCAGCTTTCCTCCTGACCACTCCACTCACTTTCAGTGCAGCTCAGAGTGATGATGCTCACTACCTATTGTTAGCATTGATTTTCAATTAAAGTGGTAATGCTAAATATTGATTCAAGGTTTTCTGAGTGCAGTAAGACACAGGAGCTCATCTAAGCCTTTTGGGGTGCATGGAAGGGAGGGAAATATTTTCTTCCTTTAAGAGTACGTTAAAGTTGAATGTTTTTTGTTTTTTTTTTTTTTTTTTTTTTTTTCTAAGCTTCCTTTCCTTTCCTTTCCTTTCCTTTCCTTTCCTTTCCTTTCCTTTCCTTTCCTTTCCTTTCCTTTCCTTTCCTTTCCTTTCCTTTCCTTTCCTTTCCTTTCCTTTCCTTTCCTTTCCTTTCCTTTCCTTTCCTTTCCTTTCCTTTCCTTTCCTTTCCTTTCCTTTCCTTTCCTTTCCTTTCCTTTCCTTTCCTTTCCTTTCCTTTCCTTTCCTTTCCTTTCCTTTTTTTTTTCCTCTTCTTTCTTCTCTTCCTCCCTTCAGACCTGACCTGACCCTTTGACTTCTTTCATTTTGTGACTTTCCTTTTGAATTTGGAAAACTCTGTTTCAAACAATAAAGCGTATTATTGACTATTTTTCCTGCAAGCAAAGACTTTATGATTTATCTGGTATAAACTTCTGCTAAGGATAAAGTTTGACATAGCGTGTTTGTTTTTCCCTCTCTCTTGTTTTAATGATGATAGCCTGTAGCCTTCTGGGAGACAGCCTTTTGCTTTTCTTAAGGGTATCCCAGACATCTGTTAACCATTAGGCTGTCTATAGCTATAAATTCTACTTTATTATGACAGGAATTAAATGCAGCTTGGTCAGAATACTAGTCAGTACAAAGCTATCTCACAATTTGCATACTTTTCTAATCTGTTTATCTGACATTTGTGTTACAGAAGGCAAGCGTTTTTCAGCTTCAGTAAGAGGTTGATTCTACATTGCAATGTGCACAGATACGGAAAATGACTAAGCCACTAATGCCTTTCCTCTTAATACTGTTTCTGTTACCATCACTGTAAGTAATCTGTTCCAGGGCACAGTGTCCTCCATGCTTCTACAAAGGGCTCCATAAGCGAGTAGCAGTGAAACTAAGATGAGTGAGAGCCTCCCCAAGCTATTATTTCTATGCTTTCCCTTTTTCCCACATATCAGATAGTGGAACTCCTAATTGGATGGTATGACTGCTCAGGTACATTTTTCTAAGCTCTAGAAATACTCTGATTCTCTGTTTCAGGAGTCTTATCAAGCACATATCTAAGTGCTGACTTATATGCCTGTTACTACTTTTTTTTTTTTTTTTCCCCTCAGGATTTGACTCAGTCCTCTCATTTAAAATGCACAAGTTCATGCTCTTACAAACCACTTGCCTATCTCATCATATTATTTTTATTTCGTTCTTTGCATTGGCTTCCCGTGGAATCAGATATGGATTTCAGAATTCTTTTTCTTACACTTGAGGTTCAGGATTAAGCATTAGATCATCCTTTTAGACACATGTCTAAAGGGCAACACAAGGATTCTGTTGTTTTCCCTGGTCTGTAATTTGACTCAGTTGAAAGGAGATTATTTTGCATTATTTTCGTCTAGACTCACCTACTCTTCTAATGGAGAGAAATATGTACATGAAGATAACAATTAATCTCATTTTAGAATAGAAGCTGAAAACAGGACCAATGAATTGCATCCTAAAAGTACCATTTCTCTACATCAGCTGAAAAGACAGCCTAGGGAGCCTACTTGGATTTAAATGACCATAAAACACAGATCTAAAATTAAATCAGAAAAATCAGCAAAGCTAGGTCTCTAGCTGTGCAAGTCACTTTTCTAAAAACAAGCTCACAGCCTTGCATCTCTTCAAAGCTAGATGGTCATAATTTCACCATAGCCACTATTGTTTTTTCATACTACAGATTCCTGTTTTCTCTCTGTGGGCTGCTTTACCTTCTTTTTGCAGCCAAGAGAATATAAAGCCAATAGCATTTGGATTTGGTTGACACCTCAATGCATTTGAAATGCCTGAGCTGGCAGAGTACAAATTTCTCTTCCTTTTCTGTAATGGTTCAGACCAAGAAGTAGAGGGTCTGGGAGAAAGGATAAATCATTTTACTTTCCACTCTCAACTTTAATGGTGTCTTTCTTTAGTAGGAAACCAAAGCTGGCTTGTATCATGTACCATTGACTCATATCACAGTGATGAATCAGTTTTATGCTAGGCAGATTCATTGCGGGGGTTTCCTATTTACATCCATATGAGGAGAATAAGGTCATAGTGAGTACAGATAACCATAACAACACTTATATTAAAATGTCTAGTTATGAAATTGGATGCAACTTTCTTTTAATTCTTATTTAACAAAGTATATAAAACACATAATCAAATGTAAATATTTTTCCAAAACAGAGCAGAGATGGAGACAAATCTTGACCTGGTCCCTCATGTTACATACTACTCCTTTCACGTCAAAATACTTTATTTATATTATTTAAGCATATTATATTTTATTTATTTATTTATTTATTTATTTTTCTGGTGCTGGAAAAACATCTTTTCACCCCCATATTAAAGCTACATAAGTCATTATAAACATTGTATCTGTGAGTTTTAGATTTGTATGGGGAATTTTAAGTGGTCTAGTACTTTTACTTGCTCTTTTTGGTGGTTTGTTTAAATTGTAAATTCCCTAGGGGACTGAGTGTAACAAAATAATGCTAACAAAATAGTGGACACAAGTCTATGAGTTCACATTTTAAAATGCTGATTTCTGCAAGGGGTAGGAAAGTCCAAACCTCTCATGTATCCCAGTGGTCCAAAAAGTGTGACCTGCTGCCAAGTATTAAGTCTAGTGTTTAGATTTCCTTAATTTCTCCAAAGATAGTCTGACTAATAGGCACATCATTTGTTGGCTGCACATTTTATTCATGAGTATATAATGTGTTTTTTTTTTTTAATGGTTTGTAATCATCAGATAATCAGAAATAAAATTTTAACTTTCCCAATTTTAAAAATAATGTCTTATACTACTGCTTGATTAAGTGTGATATGGGACTAAAGTGAAAGCTAGAAGTGGATGTAGGCAAAATTCAAACATTCTGAGAACTTTCCTCTTTTTTTTTTTTTTTTTTTTTTTTGAGTGCAGTAAAGCTTAAAGAAGAAAAGAAGATTTCAAAATGAATGGATTCTGTGTTTCCCCAGCATGATTTCCCATCACTTAATATTTTTCATATTTTCAAATCTCATTATCTTTCCTCATTTATCACATGAAGCTTAATCACTGATACATGTTAAATTCCTTCTAGAAAAATATATTTTAAATTGCTACAGGATGTGGATATTTATAAAGGCTATAGAGTGGTGGTTCATGCGTTTAACAGATATATAACCAACTTGAGGCAGCAACAGTAACCACTCTCCTGGTGCTTTAAACTAGGTTAAACTTCATGCCTTTCCTTCTTCCTCCAATATTTAGCCTGCCTTTCCCCTCTGGAGCTGTAGAGCTCTGGCACTGGAAGACATGAATGTGAGTGGGGGAATCCAGCAAGCCTTCTTTTCCTTTTTTTGTATTGTAGATTTGAAGGACTGAAGGACCATGTTACTATAGGTGAGGTAGCTGAAAGCAGCAGTGGAGGCAGAGAAGGCAGAGACATGATGGTGCTCCTATAATTATAGTGTCCTGTCACTCCTGCCACCTGCCAATCCTTCCACATTGCAAGATTGAGGCAGAAGGATGGGGG